>NC_068313.1:34614847-34657347 GCF_025860055.1 Xyrauchen texanus | reverse complement strand
GAGCAAAACTTTGACCGTCTGCTCCTGAAACTGCGCAAATACCTGCCCAAAGCTCGTGTGGTGGCGTGTTTCTGTGAGGGCATGACCGTACGAAACATTCTCATGGCCATGAGACGACAAACCCTTGTTGGAGAGTTCCTTTTGGTCGGCAGGTCAGTGGATGAATGAAAAAAATACATGAAGCAAAAATGATCTGCCGTGCTTCGACTAAATAATTACTGGAGCAATTAGAGTGATCATAGATTCTATTGATTAACTCACAAATACACTATATGTTGTTCAACGATTCAACAAACTCCTTGGCACAAATTTTCTCAAGAATGTATTTTACGCCACACTTTTGTTTCCTCAAGGTTTTTTGCTGCAAAGATAGTTTTTGTGATGTCACAATCATTATTATTTTTTTATCTGTTTTTGCACTTTGTTTAAAAATATGGTTTGGGTGTACTGGGGAGTGATTTTTAAATTGTGTTGCAATGTTAGAGTACTGTAGGTCGACATAAATCATGCATATGTCCTCTTCAAAGGAGTAGTTCTCCAAAAAAAATAATTCTGACATCATTTTCAACTTTTACACTTAAGAATCAAAATGATGACACAAGTTGTGTATGTGTGTGTCTGAGCATCCCTGTGTTTGACTTTTTCAGCATCAGCTGCTCAGTCCAGATGAAAAAGTACAGGAAGTTTCACCATCATCATCATCATCATTAACATCTTCATTACATCATCATCATCCTCGTCATTATTATCATTGCATCATCATCATCATCATCATCATCACCATAACATCATCTTAATTAACATTGTTATCATTGCATCATCATCAATGCATCATCATTGTGATTACATCACCATCATCATTGCATCATCATTATTACTTCATCATTGTCATTACATCATTACATCATCATTATCATTGCATCATCATTATTACTTCATCATTGTCATTACATCATCACATCATCATTATCATTGCATCATCGTCGTCATTACATCTTCACCATAATCATTTCATCATCATCATCATCAATGTATCATCATCATCATCAATGCATCATCATCATCATCATCATCATCATTAACATCTTCATTACATCATCATCATCATCGTCATTATTATCATTGCATCAGCATCACCGTCATCACCATCATCATTACATCATCATTATTATTACATCATCATCATCACCATCACCATAACATCATCTTCATTAACATTGTTATCATTGCATCATCATCAATGCATCATCATTGTCATTACATCACCATCATCATTGCATCATCGTTATTACTTCATCATTGTCATTACATCATTACATCATCATTATCATTGCATCATCGTCGTCATTACATCTTCACCATAATCATTTCATCTTCATTATTGTTACATCATCATCATCATCATCATCATCATCATCAATGCATCATCATTATAACATCATCATCACAATTACCTAATTTTCATCATAGTTATCAGTGCATCATCATCATTACATCATCATTATCATCATCATTACATCATCGTCAACATTAATGTATCATCATTGCATCATCATTGTCATTATTATCATTGCATCATCATCACCATCATCATTACATCATCATCATTAATACATCATCATCATCATCACCATAACATCATCTTCATTAACATTATTGTCATTACATCACCATCATCATTGCATCATCATTATCATCATCATTGTCATTACATCATCGTCAACATTAATGTATCATCATTGTCAGTACTACATCATCGTAATTATCATCATTGCATCATCATTGCATCATCATTACATCATCATTACATCATCATCATCATTGTCATTGCATCATCATCATCATCATCATCATTACATGATCATCATCATTGTCATTGCATCATCATTACATCATCATTACATGTTCATCATCATTGTCATTGCATCATCATTACATCATCATTACATGTTCATCATCATTGTCATTGCGTCATCATCATCATCATCATCATTACATGATCATCATCATTGTCATTGCATCATCATCATCATCATCATCATTACATGATCATCATCATTGTCATTGCATCATCATCATCATCATCATCATTACATGATCATCATCATTGTCATTGCATCATCATCATCATCATCATCATTTACATGATCATCATCATTCGTCATTGCATCATCATCATCATCATCATCATTACATGATCATCATCATTGTCATTGCATCATCATCATCATCATCATCATTACATGTTCATCATCATTGTCATTGCATCATCATCATCATCATCATCATTACATGATCATCATCATTGTCATTGCATCATCATTACATCATCATTACATGTTCATCATCATTGTCATTGCATCATCATCATCATCATCATCATTACATGATCATCATCATTGTCATTGCATCATCATCATCATCATCATCATTACATGATCATCATCATTGTCATTGCATCATCATCATCATCATCATCATTACATGATCATCATCATTGTCATTGCATCATCATTACATCATCATTACATGATCATCATCATTGTCATTGCATCATCATTACATCATCATTACATGTTCTTCATCATCATTGTCATTGCATCATCTTCATCAACATCGTTATCATTGCAGGTAAAATAAGTTTCACAGTCTTGGGGTTCTTTGCATTGCCTATAGTAGAAACACACACACACACACACACACACACACTGCTCATTGACTTTAAGTGTCTCTGCTGGCCGCAGTAAGAACCTCTCACACACCGTTATTACCGTGTTTCCTGTTTAAGTCTCAGGTCAGATGAAGGTTCTGTCTGAAGTGGAAACAGCACAAGAGTGCAGCAATTTCTACAGTAACACAGTGAAGTGGACGGAACAGCCTGCGGAAAACTCCTCCTTATTAAAGGAATACTTGATCCAAAAATGATTTCTGTAATCATTTACTCACCATCATGTTGTTCCAGACACGTCTTTCTTCCAAGGAACACAATAGAAGATATTTTGCACAATTTTCAAGTTGTTATTTTCCTTACAGTGGAAACCGACAGTGACCAGGCTCTGTAAAAAAGTCACCATAAAAGTAGTCCATATAACTTGCTTGTTACATTCCCTCAGTCTTCTTTAGGCATACAATAGCTTTGTGTGTGGAACAGACAGAAATTTAAATAATTATTCACTGATAACCATCTGTTCTGCCGAAACTCTGAAATGTCATTTGCATTCGCGTTCCGATTCAAAAACGGCATTCAAACACTTTGTGCCATTTGTTCAAAAGTGTGTTGAAACCCAACATGAATTAAGACTGAAACGCAAGTCTGTTCTTCACACAGGACTACCGTATGGCTTCAGAAGACATTAAATATAACACTTGAATCATATGAACCATTCTTTAATTGGCCTTTTTAGTCATTTATTTAAGTTTCACAGTCATGGTCACTATGAACTATTGTTGTATGGAAAATATTAATGTGATTAATCTTCAAAAATTCTCCTTTCACTGAAAATATCAGCAGACGTTTTGAACAACATGAGCATGAGTAAATGTTAACAGAATTTTCATTTTTGGATGAACTATCCTTGTGTGTGTATTTACATAATCTTTATCGCACTGCATCATCACCCAAATCCAAACTCATAACATATTAATAAAGCCTGCGAGCATATTCCAAGTCAAGTACTGCGATATTCTCTCATTTGCTGGAGTGTGTTTGTTTCTCTTCGGGAGAGTGTGTTTGTTCAATCCACTGAGAGGACCGTACTTCTATTCCCCATAGTCTCATTTTCATTCACGGTAAATTAAATATACTGTTAACCCTGACTGTGATCCACATCTTTCAAAGATTTGCTGCTATGAACTTTGCAAGCTGTTTTTAGATGTACTCATTTTAGCAGTTTGGGAATTATTCCACCAGACAGACATCAAACCCATGCACCCGGTCTCACAGAAATTGCGGAAATTAAATTTGAGCTTGCTTTACTGAGAAAGCATTTGCCATGTTTTGTGTGCAGTATGCATCTGGTCAGCTCTCAGGTCAGACATAAGTAGACTGTCTCCTTCATTTAAGAGGAAACTGCAGGGAAATAGAGCACATTTCATGATTGTTAAAGGCGCTAACGGTCTTTGGGATTTTTGTCCTGTCTGGCTCTCTCACTCAGGCAGGATGGGATGTTTGTGCGGAGGTCTGTGTTCCATGCAGAGGAGCTGTCGACTCTTCGTCATACTCCTCTTCCTCTAGGCAGGGCTGAGAGTGTGAGAGGAATATTTAACACAGAGAGAGAGCAAAGGAAAGAGAGGAAGGTCAGGATGAAAAGGAACGAGAGACAGAGCAGACAGCAGAGATTTGTTTACGCTATAAAGATGTTTGTTCAAATTAGGCAGTAAAAATAATTTACATTTGCAGGATTTTCATCAAATGACATTTAATCTGTAATACCGTCTCATCTACTTTAAGATATTTAAAATAAATAAAATAAAATTGGAGTTTTGTGGCTTTAAGTCCAAATCTGTCGAATTTGGGGACGCATCATTTGTTTTCAACCAGCAACGGCAGATTCTGATCCGTCCCGTAAGAAAGTAGTTCCATGCACAAATGCGTTTTTATGACCGTACTCAGTTCCCCCCCCCCCCAAAAAAAAATATTTTTTCCACATTTTTGGATTGTCCAATTTCTCCCAATTTTTGGACACCCACCATCAACCATGCCCAACTCACCACGCGCCCCACCGAGAGCGATCACGAGGAGGTTACCCCGTGTGACTCAACCCTCCATAGCTACCGGGCCATTTTGGTTGCCTAGGAGACCCGGCTGGAGTCACTCAGCACACCCTTGGATTCGAACCAGCGAACTCCAGGGGTGGTAGCCAGCGTCATTTACCACTGAGCTACCCGGGTCCCCTTTCTAAATGTTTTAAAATGTTCTTGTTCATTGAACTGTGGTATATAAGCAATATCACACTCGCAGTCGTGCTATATGGCCCTATATCAGCACTGCTGTGATTACCTACGGCACTCGTCCTGCAGCCGAATCAGCAGTGCTGATGTAGGGCCATATATGAGGAGTCAAGCATTGATAAGACAACACAAAAAGTGGCTTTAAAATCCATTCTATTGTTTATTTGCTTATTATTGAAGCCATTCATTGCCCAACAGTTCACAGCAGTCCATTTTGCAATTGAATTTGTATATATGTCAGATATTTATTGTAAGGGCTAGTCTAAGCACCCGTCAGTGTACACATGCATCAGACGGACACTTTTGGAGTGTCTTTCTTTGGTTGCATTGCATCGTAATACCGTTTTTAGGTCAATGTGCCAAGATAAACGTCACATCTTGAGATCCCTTAGTTCGGATTTGCTGTGTCTGATTGCAAAATCGAGACTCATCTTGTGCTGTCTGCCGTGGGTAAGTGTGGTTTGTTGTCTGTATAAGATGCACGTTCCCTAAACAGCTGAAGTTTCGCTTACTGGAAACAGGTGGTACTTCAAGCTTGAATTTCGCACTGAATTAACTCATTAAATTGACAGCCCTAATTTTAACGTTTCCAAATTGCATTTGCCATTTGAGATCCATATATTATTTTATTTTTAAGAAAAGGAGGGACAATTTGAAATTAATTTTGATAATTAATTTAAATATAAATCAAAGTTATGCCACAAATGCTGTCGATTGAACTTAACTTGTACTGAATATTCATTTACATTTATGCATTTGGCAGACACTTTTATCCAAAGTGACTTACAGTGCACTTATTACAGGGACAATCCCCCCGGAGCAACCTGGAGTTAAGTGCCTTGCTCAAGGACACAGTGGTGGTGGCTGTGGGGATAAAACCAGCAACCTTCTGAGTACCAGTTATGTGCTTTAGACCACAACACCACCACCACCACTCAAAGTCTTTAAAGTCTTTTGAACATTTTTGGAGTCAAAACCATGTGTGGAATCGGACAGATAGTTTCGAAGATTTCTTTTTTACTGCGATACATACAGAAAAGGCAATCCGGCAATTTTACCGCAATTAAATGCAATTCAATTATACTGCAATTCAACCCTTTTCAGACATTGCGATGATGCATCTCTGCATTATTTAGAAGCGTAAATCTAGCAAACTTTTAAATATACCATATTTACTAATGATTTGTTGTAAAATGATAACATTACACTTTATTTTATATTGCACTGACATAGATTTACCGTTAGCCTAACACGTTGAGAAGCTAATGATGGTATTTTAAGAAAGCATGAAATGGTTTATTTACAGTAATTTAATATTTTCTTTATCTTGTGCCCAGATTCCTGTCATATGAAAAACAAAAATATAACCAAGGACTGTGACCGGGTAACATATTTTGCTATGGAGTGAACATAAAGCAAAGTTTTGTGAACGCAGTTGGAGTGATAACAGGATACTCAAAATGGAGAGGGAAAATTGCTGTCTCTCCTCACCGCCTCCCCTTTCCCTCTTGTTTCCGCCGTGGGCTGACTGTAGGGGGGTTTACAGAAATTAAACTATATGTAAGCTGAACTCTCACAACGCTGATCTTTATGACCCATGTGACACGCAGCGCTGTTCTGCTTGAAGCATTTACACCATACACACACACACACACACACACACACAGACACAAACAGACACACACAAAGGGGTGTTGCAGCGTGAAGCATTTCTATTTTTCCATTGATCATAGTATAAATAATGTGGGGTGGGGGGAAGGTGGGGGTGTTGTGCTTGCTTGTTTTGATTGTTGGGGGGTTACCTCCCCCCATCCCCTGGAATCTACACCCATGCGCTAACTGACTAATGATGGCTACTGTGTGTGTGTGTGTGTGTGTGTGTGTGTGTGTGTGCTCAACAGAACTATTCTTTTCCATTTCCTCTCTCTGGCTCAGTCAGTGGTGCACTGTGAGCTAGAGACTGAACGGAATCGCAATCAATACCCTTCCAAGGCTTGTTGCCATGGCGATAGAATTGTCACCCTTACCAACACCCCCAACCTCAGATTCAGTCGTTGAGGGTGGGATCGGAAACAGACGGAGGGAGAGTTTAAAGTGAAGCCTAATGAATATCTCGTTCTGGCTCTAGAAGTGTCGCTGATGAACTAGAACAGACTCTCAAACCCACAACGTAACTCCACACATCTCAGGGACAGCTGCTCAGAGCTGGACGGCTTTTAATAAACGGTTCAAAACAACATCATCACTTGTGTTTTGGCGTTTAATGCACACCTGAGTTAGGGTGTTAGTTGGTTGCTTACTGCGCCAAGAAAGGCCTTCTATTATATTCTGGTCCTCCTTCAGTGGACGTTTATGTGATTTTCTCGCCGGTTTTATCATAAATATGTTAAAAATAGTAGGTCTGATCACTGCGGAGTAATTGCACTCAAACGTCCATTTTGGGTACGGTTGTCATTCATCCCATAAAATAAGGGTCCTTCTGAAAAGTCCACAAATGGTGCTAAAACTGTGTTTTTTTTTCTCGATATAAATGTTTAATAAGATCAAACAATATATGAATACAATCACTGAGTCATAAAGACAAGTACAGGTGAAGGAAAAAATAAACAAATAAAATAAAATGAATAAAAATGATTTAAAAAATCAAAAATATGTATGAACCAACCAAAATGTGTACATCAATAAGACAAATTATCGAAAAAATTAATTAAAAGAATATTTTCTTATAAGTCATGGGTCAGGAATGTTCTCATTTTAGCATATAAGAAAGGATATAATTTTTTTATTATTGATAATGCACATTAACTCTTAACACATTTATTGCTAAAACTGTGGAGGATGTGGTTAGGGGCCATGATCCCCATCAGTCCACATGATTTTTACTCCATCGTTTAAAAAATGTGTTTAATAGTCCAATTTACGGACATAAAATAAAATATTTTTTATATTGTCAAGCCAGTTCTCACCTCCTCCATTCCATTAATCCCTTTACAGCTATATTGAGTGGAGTGGTGGTGGCGTAGTGGGCTAAAGCACTGAACTTGTAATCAGAAGGTTGCTGGTTCGATCCCCACAGCCACCACCATTGTGTCCTTGAGCAAGGCACTTAACTCCAGGTTGCTCCGGGGGAATTGTCCCTGTAATATGTGCACTGAGTCTAAAAGCGTCTGCCAAATGCATAAATGTAAATGTACTAATGTAAATATTGGAAGAATACTACAAAAGTAATGAGAATGTGTGTGTGTGTGTGTGTGTGTGTGTGTGTGTGTGTGTGTGTGTGTGTGTGTGTGTGTGTGTGTGTGTGTGTGTGTGTGTGTGTGTGTGTGTGTGTGTCCACAGTCTTAGAGTTTCCTGACCTGTCAATCAGAGTGACAGGAGCATTTCAGTGTGAGAAACCCTGTGGGGAACACATATGAGTGTGTGTGAATGTGTACAAGATTGCCAGTACCGCCCGGTAATCTGTCTGCCAAATTTAACAGATTTGTGTGTGTGAGAGATAATTGAGGGTAAGAGTGTGTGTGTGTGTGTGTGTGTGTGTGTGTGTGTGTGTGTGTGTGTGTGTATGTGTGCACATAGATGGACATATCGTGTATTTCTGACCTCATGAATCTAATCCCCAGCAGGCCTAAAACACACATTCATACCACTTAGCCTGACATTTTTCAAGACGGAACATAAAAAGGATGAACAGGGGGTGGATAAACACAGGGATGGAGAGTCTTACTGATATATGCTATAACACTGATGCCATGTTTAAAGGAATAGGAAATTCTGTCATTGTTTACTCACCCACATGTTCTTCCAAACCTGTATGACTTCTTTTCTTCCATAAAACACATTTGGCAGAATCTTCACGCTGCTCTTGTACATACTATTAAGGGTGAATTGTGACCAGGGGCTGTCAAACTCTATTTATAATTTGTATTTTGTCCTCTAAATTTAGTTTAAAGTTTAAAACAACACGAGAAAAAACATACACACCTAAACTTACAAACACACCAATGGGGTAAGAAAAAAAATAAAAATTCCCATTTGGAAATACGTTTGTCTATTTTCAAGCATACACTTCACAAATTTTTTGTGGAAACAAGGCTTTGATGTCTTAAGCTATTTGCAAACTTGTCTCATAAAAACATGTTACTATACCTACGTTTCTGCAAAATGATTTTTATGTCGTTAGTAGTACGTGTCGTGGCAGTTTCCTGGTGATGTGAACGCTACAATTCACCTTTTCACTTTCACACAAATCACGAGTAAAACTGCAGATTATCAGTTCATAAACGCTTACTTTTCACCTGGTTCCACACACAATGCTATCTTATGACATCTAAACACTTCTACAAGAGCGCATGACTCATTTTAATGTTTGCATTACATAAGCAACTACATTTACAAGCTTGTTTGAGTATGATCAAATTGTGCGTTAGCTCGACTGAAAGAGTGTTGCACTTGCGATACAAAGGAAGTCCTGAAGAGTTGACGCGTGAGCCAAAAGTGAAAGCGCCACAAAATGACGGGGTTGCTTCAGAAATTGTCAAATGACACTAACGGTTAGGTAGGGAGGTCGGGTTTGTTGATTTAAAACTCAATTTCTTGTGATAGAGCATTAACCTCATCCGTATGAGAGAACATTTAACTCGCTTTTAGCGCCACTCGGTGGACATTTCACCTCGGAACATTGGCAATGCCTGTAAGTAACCATTTAATATTATTTTGCTTAAATGTCACCGCCGTCATTTCCGTCACCGGCAGGTCGATGTCTTAATATGACTTTAAGGAATCCTCTTCCATGGTGTGTGTGTTCTGTGTTGTGTGAAAGACAGCTGTGGCCAGTGTTTTGACTTGCGCTCTATTTTCAGCTATCTGAACGCTTGAAGATAGCCCATTATGCCTTGACTCTAACAAATGGAGAAAACACAGCAGTTCCTTTTCAATCCCTGACACCTCTTCCTTTCAAAAACACTTCCCTTAATACTCCATTCGGTCCTTTAAACTCTCTTTCTCTCTAAATGCTCTTTTACCCAATTAGCAATCCACCCAAATACTTCACTTCATCTAAAGTGATCACAACATTTTACAGATGACAGGAGAGTATGAGAGGAGAAGGGTTTGTTCTTGGCTGTCCGGTCACAAGACAATTAAATTGGACAAGGTCATAGCTGTCAGGTTGTACAGTACAACAGGTGAAGGGTCAACGAGATAGATGTCTGTCTCACTGATGGATGGAAGTTGACTCTGAGCTATGAGTGTGTGTGTGCGCACATTCAGTAGCAAAACTATATAATGTGGTTTATCACACGTATCGTGGCAGTTCTGAGGTGAAATGTCAACTGTGTGGCGCTAAAAGCGAGTTAAATGTTCTCCCAAACAGATGCGGTTTGTAAACCTGCTTAAACTTTAAACGTAAACCTACGTGTCATGAAAAGCAAATGTGAGATGAAGAATGCAATTGCTGAAGCGACCATGTCATTTTTTGGTGCATCTATGACTCTTTCGGCTCAAGTGTCGACTCGCGTGCTCTTCTGGACTCGTACCCTGGTGCTTTACATCGCAAATGCAACACTGTATCAGTTGAGCTACCGCGCAATTTGATCACACTTGAATAAGCTTGTAAATGTAGTTAGTTATGTAATGCAAACGTTACAATGTTTAGATGTGGAACAGGGTGGAAAGTAATGCTTTATAGTCAGATAATCTGCCGGTTTACTCGTTATTTGTTTGAAAGTGAATAAAAGTCACGGTTCTTGTAGTGCCTGTAATGTTAATTTCACCAGGAAAGTACAACGAGACTTCCAACGAGACATTTTAGCTAAAATATAGCTGTAGTAATGGCGTTCTATGAGACCAGCGCTCAATAACTTTTGGATCACCCCCCACCTCCCCCCTCTCAACAATTTTTGGATCACCCCCCACCTCCCCCTCTCAACAATTTTTGGATCACCCCCACCTCCCCCTCTCAACAATTTTTGGATCAACCCCCACCTCCCCCCGCTTAACAACTTTTGGATCACCCCCACCTCCCCCCTCTCAACAATTTTTGGATCACCCCCCACCTCCCCCCGCTTAACAAGTTTTGGATCAAACCCCCTCCCCAACAACTTTTGGATCACCCCCCACCTTCCCCAGCTCAACCAGTTTTGGATCAACCCCCACCTCCCCCCACTCAACAACTTTTGGATCAACCCCTACCTTCCCCCGCTCAACAACTTTTGGATCACCCCCCACCTTCCCCGCTCAACAAGTTTTGGATCACCCCCACCTCCCCACGCTCAACAACTTTTGGATCACCCCCACCTTCCCCGCTCAACAAGTTTTGGATCACCCCCACCTTCCCCGCTCAACAACTTTTGGATCACCCCCACCTTCCCCGGCTCAACAAGTTTTGGATCACCCCCCACCTTCCCCCGCTCAACAAGTTTTGGATCACCCCCCACCTTCCCCCGCTCAACAAGTTTTGGATCACCCCCACCTTCCCCCGCTCAACAAGTTTTGGATCAACCCCTACCTCCCCCCTCTCAACAATTTTTGGATCACCCCCCACCTCCCACCCCTCAACAAGTTTTGGATCACCCCCTACCTCCCCCCGCTCAACAAGTTTTGGATCAAACCCCCCCTCCCCAACAACTTTTGGATCACCACCCACCTCCCCACGCTCAACAACTTTTGGATCACCCCCCACCTTCCCCCGCTCAACAAGTTTTGGATCAACCCCTACCTCCCCCCTCTCAACAAGTTTTGGATCAACCCCTACCTCCCCCCTCTCAACAAGTTTTGGATCACCCCCCTCAACAAATTTTGGACCACCCCCCACCTTCCCCCCGCTCAACAAGTTTTGGACCACCCCCCACCTTCCCCCGCTCAACAAGATTTGGACCACCCCCACCTTCCCCGCTCAACAACTTTTGGATGAAACCCCCCGCCCCAACAACGTATGGTTCGCCCTCCACCTCCCCCGCTCAACATCTTTTGGATCACCCCCAAACAACAATTTTTGGATCACCACCCAACTTCCCCGGCTCAACAACTTTTGGATCACCCCCTCC
Source organism: Xyrauchen texanus (assembly GCF_025860055.1). NCBI lineage: Eukaryota > Metazoa > Chordata > Actinopteri > Cypriniformes > Catostomidae > Xyrauchen > Xyrauchen texanus. The sequence goes on along the minus strand of NC_068313.1, from coordinate 34,645,354 downwards.
CGCTGCTCAACAACTTAATGATCAACTGTCAACGGATGTAGAATGAAGTCCCGCCTTACAGGTAAAAGAGCCAATCACTTTTAGATCTAGACATCTCCTGTCAATCAACTGTTGAACGTTCATGCACATTAGCTATGCAAGCTGGGAAAATTGCATTTTGTTTAGCATAATATGAGACAAAGAAGCACAATTTATGATTCCAGTATTGTCAAATTTCATTACTAATTTAAAATGTTCTTTGATCGTAATCTTGACCAACTGTTTTTGAGATTTCGGTCTTTTCCAATTCAAGTAGATAGGAGCAGCACTGTCACGACTGGAAATAGCCTCACGAGAGTGTCCCAAAGATGGCCGACATTGGACTGAGTTGCTAGAAAGACTTTGGCGTAGTGTAAACGCCGGCTTCGTTTGCCTAGGGTGCTTTAGTTCATCCAGGAGAAAAAAGTTGGGCTTCTGTCATAGTATAAATCATGCTCAAGTGATCTCTTTGGACTCATGAGGTGAGTTCCATCACCTCATGCTGATCAGCTTATGTTTGCTGTAAAATCTTGCCGTGTTTTCCTTGTTGTCATGACAGCAATTCTACAATCTTAACAGCCTTTGTTTGTCATGTAAATACACACACACAAAAAAAGCAAAAAATCTCAAACAGGAAGAGGAGATGATGGTGTGTGTATGTATGTGTGTGTTTGTGTGTGTGTGCAACAGTTAGATATTTCTCATTGATTTTCCTCAGAGAGATGTTTGTTTTAATCCGTGTTAGGGGTACTGTTTATTGATTTGGGATTTGAGTATTTATCAGTATTGATGTGAGATGTGTAATGCACTCAGCAGTGTTGAACAACAGTTGAACGACAGGTTAATAGACTTGAGAGAGCAAGAGACCCAGAGCAAAATTTAAAGCCACAGTGCACCATTTCTACGTCACTACCAGCACCAAATGTAAATGCAAAAATGAATGATTGTTTCCATGTACTTCAGCACACCTTTCAATGTATTTAACGTCCAGCAAATGACATCATAGGGTAAGTTTACACCAAATTTAATGGTTCCTACATAAGGACAACATGTGAGTTACATCCTTGACAAATTAAACAACTATTGTAGTCATTATATAGCAACTTATGTACATGAAATAATATCATCCAGTTGTTATATGTCTACAAATAGTTTCTTCTTTGAATAGCTTCAATGTACTTTGTGTTAGTAGCTTGTAGTATAGCTAACATTTTTCAGAGTAGCGTGACTGTAGGTTAACTACTTTAAGTTATGAGTAGCTTGTAGCTTTGAAAGACACAGATTCAAAGTAGTAGTACTAAAAGTTAATGTTTTTTGGAGTACACCAGCATATAGAACTAACATACATGGACTAAGAGACTTATTTTCAGTTGGGAGGAGATAAATAGGAAGGGAAGTGTATATTCTGTTATGTATTAGCGGATACGATTTTGGGCGCAGCTGTGTGAACGAATGGATAGATATGATCCTTTGCAAATAAACGAGTGCAGACCATATCCATCTGCCTGTTCATTTCCTCTCCTGACAGTAAACTGATGGAAATAAATAGATAGTAGAAAGACACAAACCCAATATAAACGGTTGCATTTACTGATGGGTAAATGAGGCAATAATATCCACAGGTAAATTAAATGTTTGTGTAGCTCACATTTAACATCATATCTGTATTTATGAATATATTTCCGATATGCAGTTTCACCGTGGCGAGCATGAAGCTCTTTAGATATGCCCACACATTTGCATAGTATACACACACAGACTTACACACATATATATGCACACACGAGCCCTTTGAGGTCTACATGTTGATGAGCAGACGCCCACACATCTGTGGCACTTGTATGAGGTGGGAGAGGTCTTTTGTATAGAACATTTCATTACACACACATATTCACAAACACTTCACACACAGACAACAGAGGAATGCAGTCAGGTCCTTCAAATTTGCATACCTTTATTCTTATGGCTCAATCAGGATTACGTAACTGTGTTTGTGCTCGTAAACACACAAGAAATTAAGTGACTGTGTTTATACTTTTCGAGGATACAGCCTGGTCTCATAGAATGACTTACAGACTCTTCATCGGGCTGTGCTGCAGTTTAAAATGTTTTTGGATCGTTCCGCGGACAAAACATTGATCAAATATCTGTCCAAGTACCTTAGTATACAAAGAACACCAGACAACACGAGTTGTGGAAAATCAGATGTGATCTATGAGCTTTATACCGCTTTAAACTGTTTGTGCCATTGAATAGATGGTAAGTCTATCCCTCACTACCGCATTGTCATTTCCAAAGATGGCACTAGTATGAATAAGCTTAAAATCTCTTCTGTTTGGGAGACAATTTGACTCGCTTTTAGAGCTACTCAGTGGACATTTCACCTCGCAGCTGCCATGAAACATGTAAGGAACCACATACTATATTTTTGCAAAAATGCTGACAAGGTCACATTGGTATCACGGCTTAAGTTATGTATAAGAATAGGAGAATATATTTAAAAATGTTTAGCTTTAAACTGAACAGATTAGAGCATTTGAATGTGTGTGTGTGTGTGTGTGTGTATGGGTGGCTCATATGACATTAATCAGCATTGGATTAGTGTTACATTAATGTTTCTGCAGTGATGGATGTTTGATTGATGAGGCATGGGCTTATTTTTAAATGCCTGCTCAACACCCGGCCAACACATTAATAAAGACTGACATTATGCTTGGCATCAACACACACACACACACACACACACACACACACACACACACACACACACACACACACACACTTTGAGAGAGAATCAGTAGGTGTGACCTGATTAGGAATGTTTCTAAAACAAACAATGTAAAGAAATGAGAAATGTTTATTCTCTGTATTCTTTTTCATACCCATATACTTCCTATTTCTCTCTTTCTTACGCCCGTTGTATAAATGTGCCTCAGTTTGTTCCTGGGAGGCAGCAGATGTCCTAACCCCGCCCCCACCCTAATCATAACCATAGGGATCCTGGAAGGCTGAGTAGCCTGCCAGGAACAATGCGTGGCACCTTTCACCAATCACGCTTTCTTACTCTGTCTTGCTCTCTCTAAAATTCAACAGCTCCTCTCTGAAAGTTGCTGTCAGGTTTGTCAAACAGTGATAGATATATCGCCATGGAGATCAGTCTCCTTGTCTCCACGGAGACCGGCATTTTCTGATGGAGATGATGGAGTTGTCTGCTACAGAGTAAGAGAGAGAGAAAAATAAAAAGAGAGACAGCAGGACTTCTATTCATCGGATGGAATCATTGGAATACATTGAAATGCCATCTTTTACAATCCAATCAATGCCTGAAGGATAAAACTGCCGGATCTTATGAAAAATATGTGACTGTGGTGACATTTTTGCAATATTAAATGGTTCCTTACATGCATTGCCACAGTTCAGAGGTAAAATGTCCACTGAGTGGTGCTAAAAGCGAGTTAACGGTTCTCCCAAACAGATGAGGTTTTTAAGGTTAATGCTCTGTGGAGTTTTACATCAACAAAACCAACCTCCCTACCCTAAACCTTAAACCAAAACCTAAAAGATGGTTTAAGAAAAAGTGAGATGAAAAACACAATTGCCAAAGTAACCACGTCCATTTGTGGTGCTGTTTTGACACCTTCGGTTCACATGTCAACTCACGTGCTCTTCAGGACTCGTACCCTGGTCACAACTATGGGGAACCGAGTCCCATCACGCCTCACTATGTGATGTCATACCCCCTGAGGTATAAACACCTGAAAAAGAATAGGAAGTAACAGGCCTATAGGGCGGTGACTTACTAAAGACATATCTTCAGGGGACTGGGTAGCTCAGTGAGTATTGACGCTGACTATCACCCCTGAAGTCGTGAGTTTGAATCCAGAGCTTGCTGAGTGACTCCAGCTAGGTCTCCTAAGCAACCAAATTGTCCCGGTTGCTAGGGAGTGTAGAGTCACATGGGGTAACCTCCTTGTGGTCATGATTAGTGGTTCTCGCTCTCAATGGGGCGTGTGGTAATTGGGCATGGATCGTGGAGAGTAGCATGAGTCTCCACATGCTGTGAGTCTCTGTGGTGTCATGCACAATGAGCCACGTGATATAATGCGCGGATAGACTGTCTCAGAAGCGGAGGCAACTCAGGTAGCCCGCCCATAATAAATGGGCCTGGTCTCACTGCTGAGTGTTGGAACAATAAGCGCTCTAGACAAATAGGACTTTGGCGACCAACCTGCTGCAAAGCATATGTCCTGCAAGGACACGCCATTTGTCCACGCCCATGAAGAGGCCATGCCTCTAGTTGAATGCACTTTCACACCAATAGGGCATCTCACACTCTGTGATACATGAGCATGGACACTCGTATCAACGATCCAGTGAGAGAAACTTTGCTTGGAGACGGACATGCCTTTTGTGCATCCTTCATAACAAACAAAGAGCTGATCCGACAGCCTAAATTGGCGGGTGCGCTCTACATACATGTGCCGTGCCTGCACAAGGCATAACAAACAAATGCATCGACTGCTCCTCATCCGAATTAAATGGTGGGGGAAAGAGCCTTCTTATAGGTGGATCGCCTGAGCCCGGAAGGGTGTGGATAGAACCTTAGGCACGTAGCCTTTCTGGGTTGATGGTGGCTTTTGAAAGACCCAGCCCAAATACCAGGCATGAGCTGTCAACCAAGAGCGCCTGCAGATCCCCCACCCATTTAGCTGAGGCCAGAGCCAACAGGAGTGCGGTCTAAGAGAAAGAACATGCAACTCAACAAATTTCAAAGGATCGAACACAAGGATCTCAGCTATGGAGCAGTTCACTGAGTCTTCACCACGTGAAGAGCACCAATTTGTAAACACGGCACTCGCAGACAGCGCTGTAGCTTGCAGAATGACAATCCCTGATGACCACCTTTTGCCAGAAGACCTGACCCAGCACGATGCTCTTAAAAAGGTTGGAGCTGTCCAAGGTGCTAAAGCAGCCATACAGTGGCGAGTTATGCCAATGTGCATGTGCCCCTGGTGCCAGCCGTGCTGCCAGAGTTGGAGAGGTCTCATGTAAAATACCTAACAGTGCAATGTCGGATGCATTTTGCCCAGTTTGACATTGCCATTTGTACAGTCTGGGCCTCAGAGTAGTAAATTCAAATCTTAAAACAGCCTGAGACGAGGTGTAACTGGTACATGAATGTACATGTGCCTACTTTAGATCTATTAATGCAAATCAGCCAGAGAACAAATGCACATTAAAATCTGTTTTTAACAGGTGCTTTTCGAGCATGCGATTCATGCGTCTCGGATATAAAATGGGCCAAAGCCCGCTGTCTTACTCTGGAACAGAAGACATTGGCAGCTGCACCTTTGTGAATGCCACAGTTTGGAACAACCTCCATCACGTTCTCTGCGAGGAGATTATGAGTTCCTGTGCACAACATAGGTGTCCGGAGACTCATGCCCTTGCAGTGAGAGCAGTCTGTCTCTATGAGAGTCGATTCGGCGTGAGCGCAGCCCAGGCAGTGAACTCAGCTCTCATGTTCATCTGACGGTGGGATGGGCCACTCGAATGCAGAACACTTACGGAATGCCATCTTGAAAAAGATGTGTTGCATGTAAGTGGCTCTTTATGTTCAACATATTAATACATATATGAAAAGGACACAATATCTCCTTCTGGAACGCTGTGTGAAGCGGGGGTGTCTCGTTGAAGCACTGCATTGTTCAACGGCGAGCATCTCAAGCAAAGAACCTCAATCAAAGAACTCTTCTCACTGCATGCGCTGAGTGGTACAGGCGATGAGTTGTCCTGATGGCAAAGAGAGGGCTATTCAAGACGAGATGCTTGTCGTAGTCAAGATGAGACGATATCGATCTCGAAGGAAGAAAATTCGGAAGAAATGGTGTTCCGCAACTGCTTATATAGGCCAGCTGCTAACCTAAAGTGGCAGGGCTCAAACACCATTGCCAATCTCAGGATTGGCGTTATTGTTCAAGTGCTTCAACAAGGTCGTCAGAGAAGGAATTCCCTAAAAGTGTTTACCGCAATGTCAAGTGAACAGAATTGAAAGGGAACGGTTTCTCATTCTGTGCTTGTTTCGCAGTCATTTGCATATTCGCTGGAATGACAAATGCAGGTCATTGACTCATTCATTTCCCGCATGGTTCATACATCTCAGGAGTAAACAATTTGCAACAAATAACAATTGTTCAGAACACTGTTTTGTGGAAAACCACGATAGCTCTGGGGATAGTGGAGAGAGAGGAAGTTGGCAGTGAAATGACATCTGTGCCCCTGACGCAACGCCAGAGACGGCCAACAACATTCTGCCAGTGTTTGTCTGTCGACACGGTTAAAGTTATCTCTGGTGTGCAGCACTTGTTCCAGACGAGAGCACATTTGAATGATGAACGATGTTGTTAGTCACCTTTTCTTTAATCCTTCACCTTGGAATGTGACAGCGGCAAGAGGTGCCCTCTCTCACTCTCTCTACACATGCATAGTACCTATGGTACCCTACAGGAAAGAGAAATCACAAATTGATATCTCAATTGTTTTGATGGAGAGCAAGGGGGTGGGGGGGGGGGGTGGGGGGGGGGGTGGGGCTTTTGCTTAAAGGCAATCTTTGTCATTTGATTTTAAAATACTTTCTCGTTTAGACAATTTTAATGAAGTCATTCTTAATTTGATTTCACTAAAAACTGACTGTATGATTTGTATATTTGTATTGTTTAATAGAGCAATCCAGTCTGGCATAGCAATAATTGCTTACCCAATGGTGTAAGTCTGGGGTGGAATGTTCAGGAAATATTTTGGAAAACCGTGATTATTTTTGCAATTCCATTTGGTGATGCTGGTGGCACAGAAATTGTAAACTTTAAAGTCTCCTGCTTCTTGGGGGCCTGGGAAGCTCAGCGAGTATTGACGCTGACTATCACCCCTGCAGTCGTGAGTTCGAATCCAGGGCGTGCTGAGTGACTTCAGTCTGGTCTCCTAAGCAACCAAATTGGCCCGGTTGCTAGGGCGCGTAGAGCCACATGGGGTAACCTCCTCGTGGTCACTATAATGTGTGGTTCTTGCTCTCGGGTGAATTGTATGTGGATGTCGCGGAGAATAGCCTTGTGTGGGCCTCCACACGTGCTAGGTCTCCACGGTAACGCGCTCAACAAATCACATGATAAGATGCTTGGATTGACGAGCTCAGATGCGGAGGCAACTGAAATTCGTGCTCCGCCACCCGGATTGAGGCGAGTCACTACGCCACCATGAGGACTTAGAATTAGGCATTCCAAATTGGGGAGAAAAGGGAGAGAAATAAGTCTCTTGCTTTTCACATTTTGATCCTGAGAAAAAAAACAGTCATCGTACACGTGTCTCCTCTAGAGTTTCAGAAGAGATCTCAAGAATGTCTCAGCCAGTGCTCATATTTGCCAAGATACCAAAGTCTGCATTAAAAAGTCGGAGGCTTATAATCACATTCAAATCAAATAAAGGTAAAATATCTTAGCTATGCTATCCACAGTCATTTATATTGCTCTTACAAATATGTTAGGGTTAGAGTCATATTAGGGCCACATAGGTTAGGGTTAGGGAACAAATAAAAGCTAATACATGTTCTGTGTGCTGATATATTTTAATTTGTGCTATGGCTCTCAAAAAAATATTTTTTATATTTTATATTTTTAAGATTCATGCATTTCAATTTCAGTTAACTAAAAAAAGATATCCATAATATATGCATAAATGCATATTTTTTTTTGAGTGTGATTCTTTTTTATTCACAAGTACCAGTGCTAGGCTAGCACCAAAAAAAAAGTATGTGAACAGCTCTTATTATGTCTCCTGAGATTGGAAAGAAACCTTTCAGCATTAAAGTTCCCCTGTGGGAAACACACAATGGATCATTTTCTGTAGAGTCACTCGGAATCCCTTTATAAGCATTTACACCAATGCTGTCGTCATGGTTACATTCTCAACCAATCACATTGCAGCCAGTTGTGAGGTCACAGCACCACCACACAAATGCACAGGGTGCCAGATGAGTTTGCCCACAATGATGCCATCTGCACCTTCTATGTTTGTGTGTGAGGGAGAGAGAGAGAGAGAGCTCTTTTACACCTAGTCCTAGTGTCATTATGGAGGTGACTGTGTCCTCAACTGTCCTGATTGAAGGGTGTTGTGACAGGAACTCGAGTGTAATTGTGACCTCTGTCTGTGTTTTGGTAGTACGTTTGACCCGGGGTTCATTTCTCGAACCTGCTTACGGGGATGAAATTGACAAGTGGATGCACACACACACACACACACACACACACACACACACACACACACACACACACATGTTGTGTTTCCATGTTTTATGGGGACTTTCCATAGACATAATGGTTTTTATACTGTACAAACTTTATATTCTATCCCCTAAACCTAACCCTACCCCTAAACCTAACCCTCACAGAAAACTTTCTGCATTTTTACATTTTCAAAAACATAATTTAGTATGATTTATAAGTTGTTTTCCTCATGGGGACCGACAAAATGTCCCCACAAGGTCAAAAATTTTGGGTTTTACTATCCTTATGGGGACATTTGGTCCCCACAAAGTGATAAATACACGCTACACACACACACACACACACACACACACACACACACACACACACACACACACACACACACACACACACACACACACACACATGTTGTGTTTCCATGTTTTATGGGGACTTTCCATAGACATAATGGTTTTTATACTGTACAAACTTTATATTCTATCCCCTAAACCTAACCCTACCCCTAAACCTAACCCTCACAGAAAACTTTCTGCATTTTTACATTTTCAAAAAACATAATTTAGTATGATTTATAAGCTGTTTTCCTCATGGGGACCGACAAAATGTCCCCACAAGGTCAAAAATTTTGGGTTTTACTATCCTTATGGGGACATTTGGTCCCCACAAAGTGATAAATACACGCTCACACATACACACACACACACACACACACACACACACACACACACACACACACACACACACACACACACACACACACACACACACACACACACACACACACACACACACACAAACATATGCATACATTTGCACCATTGTTTCTCTGTTGTAAATTAGGGATGTGCAAAATTAACATAAAATCTTATCACAATTTTTGATGGTTATTGCAATTGTGAGTTTGATTGTAAAGAAAATTGTCTTTGCTTAAATGGAAGATGACAAATCTCCCTCTGGTACCTTTTCTATGCACTCCATTCTGATGGGCAAGACCTCATTAGTGTGTAAACGATGTAAACCAATTATAATGGTGCACATGCTCATGTCGTGATTTTATTGCGATTGCGATTAATTGTGCAGCCCAATGGCAAATGTGTATCATAATTGAACAATTATTTAGTAGTGATACTTACTGTGTTTAAGTTTCAGGAGCTTTAGACACACAACACAGTTATTGCTTCTTATCAAGTCAGACATTAATGACTGCTTTTCAGAAAGTGAGTCACATGTTAATTCAATAACCGCTCACTGATTTAGGCCTCGTCTACACCAAAGCCGTCGTCAAACTAGACTTTGAGCATGGACAATTATTTTGGATTTGTGAATCTGACCGCACTGGTCACGCTTTATGTTTGTTTTGCCACGCAACAGAACGTAGTGTTGTCTATTTACCCAGTCTTTCTCCCTTTGCATCAGATGTTTTTGGTTTTGACACTAATTCTTTCTCTCCTCCAATCACAGTGATGGATGGGCGGACCGTTATGATGTGACTGATGGGTATGTGCGAGAGGCCGCCGGCGGGATAACGATAAAGCTGCAGTCGGCAGACGTCAAGTGGTTCGACGATTATTACCTGAAACTCCGTCCGGACAATAACCTGCGTAATCCCTGGTTCCCCGAGTTCTGGCAGCACCGGTTCCACTGCAGACTGAAGGGACACCCGCAGGAGAACAACAAATCCAATCGAACCTGCAGCAGTGAGTTGCAACCACAATTCCTACAACTAGAACCCTATCATATCATCATCATCATAATGTTGCCAAAACCATTCTGCAACCTTTATATACTGTTTCATAATGGGGAGAGGAAATGTGGAGCTTCAAAAATGAACTGGGCTCTTGATAAGCATATGATTATGTCTTCCTCCTCATATATCAGTGCCTGTATCAGTTCAAAGGAAACATCCTCAAAAGGTCCCATTAAGAAGAAAAAAGGATAACAAACACAACTGGCCTCTGAAATCGGAATAAGTACCTATTTAACCTATTTAAAATCCAAAATACCCCACCTTATAACATCACCACTACAAACACTTCTATCGGGAAGACACGCAGGCTTGAGTGAAGTTTAAGATGCCATTTATTTGATAAATTTAAAACAGAAATGTAATGTCTCTCTCTTTGGCGTAGGCCCTGTCCGGCGGTCCGAGGGAGTTGTACCCGGAACCGTCATGTCCTGCCGGAGATAGGAGGCAGGGGCGAGGAGCCTACCCCCATGCGGGACGGGGCTCAACTGGTGGTGGTGGGGTGGTGGAGGTTGCCGTGTTAGCACACTGAAACAGCAATGTGATAGATTGTGAGCAGACTTATAAAGCAATGGCTTACATGCGATTGGCTAGGAGTTACCCAGCTAATGATGTACAGCTGCTAGTCTTCCCGCTAGAACTACACTGCGCTTCCATTTCTGATGGTAAAACATATGAGGACAGTTAATACATCTCTCTTGCTCAGATGGAATCACAGAAGGAGATGTGGGTCTCTCCACTATACATAATCAGTTTCACAGAACATAAACAATTTAGCACAGTTATATTTTCATTTGACCTCCCTGAACGGTATGAGTGGGGGTAAAGATGAGTTATCTGACATTAATCCCAATCTATCTCTCTCTGCCTCAGAACGAGATTCTCTGCGACAGCAGTATGCTCAGGACACGAAGATGGGTTTCGTGATTAATGCGATCTATAGTATGGCTTACGGGCTTCATAACATGCAGAAGTCTCTCTGTCCTGGTATGGTGGGACTGTGTGATGCCATGAGACCCATCGATGGTGCCAAACTCCTAGAGTTCCTCATGAAGACCAACTTCACTGGAGTCACCGGCGAGAACATTTACTTTGACGAAAATGGAGATTCACCTGGGAGGTAGGAGCATCCATCCACCAACCAACCAATCAGCTGACTAGTCAGGCTATCAATCAGTTAATCAATTAGTCAATATGTGGTAAATGAACCCTTCATAGAGAAGAAATAACATGTTTCCAGTCATCCTAATTAAATCAATACATTAAATCAGAATTGCTGGTGTGTGTGTGTGTGTCCATTGTGTTTGACTGTTTATAGTTACGTGATCATGAATTTTAAGAAGATGGGGAAAGATTATTTCGACTACACAAACGTGGGCAGCTGGGACAACAGCGGTCTACAAATCAACGACAATGAGATCTGGCCCAACAAAGATGACATCATCAAATCAGTGTGCAGTGAGCCCTGTGATAAAGGTCAAATCAAGGTCAGGAAACTGTGACCTGTTAATGAACCCTCTAAATGCCACATCATGTTCTAATGTTCTTAATCCAATATTGGAATAAATTTCCCGGACTTTGTTCAGATTTGGTGTCTGAAAACACAACACAATTTTGGACCATTTTATTTACATTTTATTGTTTTTATTTCACTTTGATACAGCTGTTGAGTTCCCGGTCAAAAATGTATATATGGGGCACATATGTGGACATGTGGATGCGTTTGCACACACAAACTCCTCGGACATGTGCGTGTACACACACCCACACACACACACACACACACACACACACACACACACACACACACACACACACATGCTCACACACACATGCTCACACACACATACACGCGCACACACACACACCCACACACACACACACACATCAATGTATGATAAATACACACACACACACACGCACACACACACACACACACACCACACACACACATCAATGTATGATAAATATACACACACACACACACACGTACACACACGCACACACACACACCCACACACGCACACACACATCAATGTATGATAAATACACACACACACACACACACACACACACACACACACATCAATGTATGATAAATACACACACACACACACACACACACATCAATGTATGATAAATACACACACACACACACACACACATCAAAGTATGATAAATACACACACCCACACGCACACACACACACATCAATGTATGCTAAATACACACACACACACACACACCAATGTATGATAAATACACACACACACACACACCAATGTATGATAAATACACACACACACACACACACACACATCAATGTATGATAAATACACACACACACACACACACACATCAATGTATGATAAATATACACACACACACGTACACACACACACACACACACACACACACACATCAATGTATGATAAATACACACACACACACACATCAATATATGATAAATACACACACACACACACACACACACATCAATGTATGATAAATACACACACACACACACACACACACATCAATGTATGATAAATATACACACACACACGTACACACACGCGCACACACACACACACACACATCAATGTATGATAAATACACACACACACACACATCAATATATGATAAATACACACACACACACACACACACACACACACACACATCAATGTATGATAAATACACACACACACACACACACACACACATCAATGTATGATAAATATACACACACACGTACACACACGCACACACACACACACACACACACACATCAATGTATGATAAATACACACACACACACACATCAATATATGATAAATACACACACACACACACACACACACACACACACACACACACACACACACACACACACACATCAATGTATGATAAATACACACACACACACACACACACACACACACACATCAATATATGATAAATACACACACACACACACACACACACACACACACATCAATATATGATAAATACACACACACACACACACACACACACACATCAATATATGATAAATACACACACACACACACACACACACACACAGGGCTGGACTGGTAATCTGGCATTTTCCCGGTGGGCCGACGCACTTTGGGGCCGATCAGAGGCGGACTGGCCATCGGGAGAACCGAGCGGGCCAGCCGCGAAACGGGTCGAATGGGAAAAAGACGCTTTTGTTTATTATATTTATGTGTGTCTGTTGGAATTTCATTCACTAATACTCACTGCAGTTTGGCATCTGAGTGAAATAAATTGAGACCTTTCCTACAATATATAACACACAGCTAGCTAATCATTTTTATGGTTTTACCAACTCTGAATATAACTGTTATAATTAATAACAAATATGCAAATGATGAGAAAGAAACCGTTCTTATTGGTCAGCCAATTAAAAAGCATTATTTATGAATTGGTAGGATCAGCTATATGCATTGATAAGTCCAGATTCTTAGCTTAGCTTCTTAGCTTAAAAGTGTTTATTAATTTATTATGTAATTATTATTATTTTTGTTTGTTTTCTGCAGGGAGTGATGATACTTTCCTCCCTGTAAAAGTTGATAAGCCTATGTATTTTGCTATCCTTCCTATGCATGATTATATAGTTTGTTGCATTTTATTATTTGCATTTAGCCTTGGTTATTCTCTGCTATCCGTGACCCTGTCAGAACAGACCGGAATCCCATTTTTGGGTCACGACCCTCCAGTTTGAGAACCACTGCTTCATAGAACTTGATGAGATTATTATAACCCAATAAACAAACGTACAATTGTTCCTCTTTGCCTCTCTCTCCCTCCCCATCTGCAGGTGATTCGTAAAGGAGAGGTCAGTTGCTGTTGGACGTGCACTCCCTGTAAAGAAAATGAGTTTGTTTTTGACGAGTACACGTGTCGAGCGTGTGAACTGGGATCCTGGCCCACAGATGACCTCACCGGTGAGTAACCAAGAGATAAACCCACCGGCGGATAAAGAGTGTTTGGCATCTGTAAAGATCAGAGCGATGACACGGCTCTATCTGACCCCAATGCTCATGAACTCACTGATTGTGTTTGTAATGTTCAGACCTCAATAACATGTTTCACTCATCCAGTTCTGTAAATCTAATTCTGTGCTCGAACCCAAAACACAAACGGATCCTCAAATAGAAATCTAACAATCATGGAGTGCCATTTGGGATCCAAAACAAGTTATTGGCAAAAGTGCATGATTGTGTTTCTCTTTGCCAATGATAGACAGAGAGGAGAAAGGAGAGACAGTGATATCTGTGTACCACAGGAATAAATCATTTAAGGGAAAAGCAAATGCACAAAGTCATTCAGCTTAAAGGTTAACAGCATCAAAATCGCTTGAGCTGAACTTATCAAATCTGTCTTCCCGTGGTCAGCCCGCACACTTTATCGCCATCTATTTATACCACCAGGATTATGTTGAGTTTTGCATGTTGCATGAGAAATAAAGACAGACATAACAATCTAATGTCTGATGTCATTAATTAATAATAATAAATCCAATTATATTTATCATACATTGATTAATAGACCAAAATACATTAAAGGAATGTTCCATGTCCAAGTTAAGCTCAATTGGAATAATTTTATAACCATATTTATTTAAAGAAAAGTAAAAATCGTGGTTACAGTGAGGCACTTACAATGGAAGTGAATGGGGCTAGTCTGTAAACATTAAAATACACACTGTTTCAAAAGTATAGCCACAAGACATTATTATATGTGTTACCATGATTTACTGTGGTAAGATCAGAGTTTTATCACCATTTCGGCATTTAATAGGTGATCGAGTGGACCGGCATTACGTCGTCATAGCAACAAAGTTGTAATAATGGATTTAACTTTTCACCGATAAGGTTATTAAGCGATTTTATCACACTAAAATCTTGTTAACGTGCATATTGTTTATGTCTCGTGGCTTTACTTTTGAAACTTTTGTGCATTTTGTGTAATGTTTACAGAATGTCCCCATTCACTTCCATTGTAAGTGCTTCGCTGTTACCCATTTTTCAACATAATGCCACAAATGCTGTCGATTCAGCTTAACTTGTATTGAACCAGGAACATTTCTTTAATTATACAGCTAATATAAACAACTGTAACAGGGTTTGTGAAAGGAGGACGTGAGAGCCGGATCTACATTCAACAAGACTTTTATGAGACACCAACATAAAACTGAATCATAACGACATACACAGAGAGCGGCCGTGTGCATCTCTCTCTCCCAAGAGAGAGAGGAGAGAGAGAGAAATGAAAAGGGTCTTCTCCGGCTCCTGCGTGCACGCCTCCCACCCAGTCTACAGCCGCTCCTCTACCCCCTGGCGGATGATGGCGTGCTCCTCTGCCTCCTGGTGGCCGACAGCAGCTCTTCCGTTACCTGGCGAACGGCAGTGGTTCATCTGCCTTCCGGCATACAGCAGCAGGTCCTCCGTCCCTTGGCGGATGGCAACGGATGGAGAGGGGAGAGAGAGAAATGAAAAGGGTCTCTCTCTCTCTCTCTCTCTCTCTCTACCCTTTCTGGCATCCCCGGCTCCTCCTTTATCCCTCTCCCGCTGATTGGTCCACTCAGCGCTGGGCATGCATCCTCTCAGCCCAGCCACGCCCTCCTCCTCGTCACAACAACTTTTTTACCTTTACTGATCAAACTGAGTAATGCTAGCCTGTGGATAATTTGCCACTATAATGCTTAGTTGTTATGGATGGTTGCCAGGGTGTTCTTATATGTTTACCTTTTTGAGCACATTACTGTATGGTTGCTAAGGTGATCTGAGTGGTTGCTCGGGCATTTGTATTGGTTACTAGGTGGTTACATAAGTCAAAAGTGTCCACCCCCAATTCTCTATGATATTCTGGGATGCATTTCCAGTACAACGACGTAACTCACTGCCTAAACACCATAATATAATGCATCATTGGAGAAATTAACTAGCTAGTCATGAATGCATGTAAACGTGGTCAAAGAGTTGACAGATTGATGATATATGTGAAATAAAAGATAAAGAAGCCTTAGCGAAGTCAAATGATGTAGCTGTAGATCAATGCTAGTTTGTTCAAATCCCCAACCCTAGTTATGAGCAATAGTGATGCTTGCTTGCCCTAGCAAACACCTCTAATTCTCTCTCTTTTTCTCATTCTTAGGGTGTGACCCAATCCCAGTGGAGTATTTGCGGTGGGGTGACCCTGAGCCCATCGCCGCTGTGGTCTTCACCTGCTTGGGCCTGATGGCCACGTTCTTCGTCACCTCCATCTTCATCATATACCGTGACACTCCTGTAGTGAAGTCTTCGAGTCGTGAATTGTGTTACATCATCCTCGTGGGAATCTGTTTTGGATATCTCTGCACGTTCTGTCTCATCGCCAAACCTCACGTGATCTACTGCTACCTGCAGCGGCTTGGAATCGGTCTGTCACCAGCCATGAGCTACTCTGCCCTCGTCACCAAGACCAATCGCATCGCTCGGATTCTGGCCGGCAGCAAGAAGAAAATCTGCACCAAGAAACCTCGTTTCATGAGCGCTTGCGCACAACTGGTCATCGCGTTCCTCCTTATTCTCCTGCAGCTGGGCATCATCGTTGCTCTCTTCGTAATGGAGCCTCCTGACGTAATTCACGATTACCCTTCCATCCGCGAGGTCAATCTCATCTGCAATACCACCAACTTGGGCGTGGTGGCGCCACTGGGCTACAACGGGCTCCTTATCATGAGCTGCACCTTCTATGCCTTCAAGACGCGCAATGTTCCGGCGAATTTTAACGAGGCGAAGTACATCGCCTTCACCATGTACACCACCTGTATTATCTGGCTGGCGTTTGTACCAATTTACTTTGGTTCGAACTACAAGACCATCACCATGTGCTTTTCTGTCAGTCTTAGTGCCACCGTGGCCCTAGGCTGCATGTTTGTGCCGAAGGTTTACATCATCCTCGCTAAACCGGAGAGGAATGTCCGCAGTGCGTTTACTACGTCGACGGTGGTGCGCATGCACGTTGGAGATGGGAAATCTTCATCCGCTGCCAGTCGGTCGAGCAGCCTGGTCAACCTGTGGAAAAGACGAGGCTCGTCAGGAGAAACGCTAAGGTGTGTGTTAATTGTATAAAAAGATAACCTTAAAGATAAGGTAAGTTTAGGATTTAGAGCTGCCTCAGAGCCATCTTAAACTTTGCAGTAGTCATGACACTCATACATGAGAATCAAAATATAATGTGTATTTTGTGGGCTGGTATAAAATGGTTAAATTGACCAAACAAATGTAATTATGCAAATTATGGCATCATAATGAAATTAGAACATTTCTTTTTTTTTTTCTCCCCAATTTAGAATGCCCAATTCCCAATGCCCCTCTAGGTCCTCATGGTGGTGTAGTGACTCACCTCAATCCGGGTGGTGGAGGACGAATCTCAGTTGCCTCCGCATCTGAGACCGTCAATCCTCGCATCTTATCACGTGGCTTGTTGAGCACGTTACCGCGGAGACCTAGCGCGTGTGGAGGCCCATGCTATTCTCCACGGCATCCATGCACAACTCGCCACGTGCCCCATTGAGAGCGAGAACCACATTATAGCTACCACAAGGAGGTTACCCCATGTGACTCTACTCTCCCTAGCAACCGGGCCAATTTGGTTGCTTAGGAGACCTGACTGGAGTCACTCACCAAGCCCTGGATTCGAACTCACGCCTCCAGGGATGGTAGTCAGCGTCAATACTCGCTGATCTACCCAGGCCCCCAATAATCGTGGTCATTGTCTCTGAGTGTGTTTGTGTGTGCATCATGACAAACATCTTCAAGAATTGACCATTACTCAAGATTACATGATAGAAGAAGCTTTTCAGCTCTTGTAGTTTAAGCAAAAATAATTAGTCTTATTAAGCCACAACAAGATTGCTCTCTGCTTATTAAGCTTGGATAGGCAATCATACTTTAACATCAAAATAATGACACATTTCTCATTTAATCCCACTATAAATTCCATTAAAACTGAGAAAATTAGACATAAACAGAACATAGTCATGAACAGAAATGGTGATCATTGGGTTAAGCTATTTTTGCAACCAGCTACAATTGTAAATGTTGCTTTGTTGCTGTTGCAGCTCTAATGGGAAGTCGGTGACTTGGGCGCAGAACAAGTGCAGTTACAAAGGCACCCACCTGTGGCAGCGTCTCTCCTTCCACATTAAGAAGCGCGAGAGCAACCAGATGGCCGTGATCAAACCTTTCTCCAAGACCTCCGAAGGACGCTACTGCGGAGGAACTGATATCAATGCAGACAACAGTAACAACAAGATGCTCTATGAGGTCACAGAGGCGGAGAGACGCTACCCAATTACATACTGCCCTCAAACACCCTCGCCAATCAGCACTGTGTCCCAGAGAGCGAGCATGGCTTTGGCGCAGAGTGCCGTGGTTGACGCCCAGGTCATGAGCGTCTCGACGTACATGCGTCACTCTCCGCAACGCAGTAGAGCATCGTGCGGTCGTGGAAGTGCATCGCAGGGTTCTTTGATGGAGCAGATTAGCTGTGTGGTGAACCGTTTTACCGCCAACATCAGCGAGCTTAACAGCATGATGCTCACCAGCTCACCTCCAGGGGGCACTGTGGGTCTCCCCACCAGCGCTTCCGCACACACTCACTCACATACAACTGCACTGGAACCCTGCTGCCCTCCAGCTTACCGCCTTTCTCGAGAGGTTTCCATGCCAACCACCATGACCACTTATGCTGAGATCCAACCCCTCCCACTGGTGGAGTCTAACCTGAGCCGCCCAGTCCCACCATGTCCTATCTCCGGTTCATCGTGGCACAAATCCTCACCCACAACCAGCAGGAAGGAGCTCGATGTGGGTGTGGCCTTGGCTTTGGAGTCCCCATCCATTCAGCCAGAGCTTGAAGACCTGCTAGCGCTGACCCCGCCCTCCCCCTTCAGGGACTCCCCTTCAGTTAACTCAGGAAGCGTCTCGCCCAGTTCACCCACGTCAGATGCTGAAACGGCCCTTCCACCCATCCAGAAATATGAGTGCCTGACGCTTCGACACTACAGCCAGAGTTCCTCGTCGTTATGAGGCCAGCAGAGACCAACATCAAGCAAATGCATCAAACCGATAGGAGAATGGATCGCTTCCTGGAGTAATAAATGTAGGCGGAGGAAAACGGAGACAGACACTTCTTTAGTGTGCGTGTTTACATGTTCTCACATTTGGACCAATGCAAAACGGGGGTTGCAAACACTCTGTGGCCCCCAAAGAGAAACATCTCCAACTTCAGACCTGCTGTAGGATTAGAGTGAATGTGATCTTGCCAAGATGTTCCTGGATCAACATCCTTGTTTGTCCTGGAACAACATTTCTATCTACCAATTACTTTAGATTTTAGGATAGGTTAAGGGTTAATGTTAGGGTGTAAGACTTAGGGGCTTGTGGAGGATTGTACACCAATTTTATCAGCTTACCTTTCCCCTCTAATTTTAGGGGTTGGCATGTTTCCTCAGGACCAACAAAAGACATTGATCCAGGAACTCGTCTTTCTTGGGAAAATAACAGTGACTAGAATTACAGCATTCATCTCGTTTGGAGTTCCGTCGGTCTATTTTGGTAGTGGCCTTAAACATGGCTTTCATCTAATTAGTGCTGTTTCTACACGGACAAAAAAACATACTGGTGTGTCCCCAAACGGATGGGGGTGGACAAACACACAGGGAGACATTGTTGGGACGCTCCCAGCAGATACTGACATTCTAAGCCTTTTTTGCAACAATCATCATGAAACAATGAGACTATTAAGGGCTGGATAAAGACAACGCAGCAAAGGGAAAAGCCTGTATAATTACATGTTGCAAAACGAGTGTGCATGTGGTAGACACACTCATATACACACACAAGTACATGACTGCTGGTACGCTGTAATAATTAAAGAGTGTAAGGTGATGCTTTCCAAGTCATACAATCTTTGAACAAAGTGCTTTGTTTGATGTACCTCAGAAAGGTATCAGAGTGCAAACAGATGGGTAGAGAGAGATATTCCAAATGCTTCATGCTTTTTCATCTCTCCGTACATTATTTTCTCTCTTCCTTTCATTCTACTTGACATATCAAAAATGCATTATTTTCAAAATTTCTTGTGGGACCAAATGCTGTATGTCTTTTTGAGCGTTCATTTATGGGGGTCAGATCACATGAGCTTTAAGATACGCCTCATCAATAAGTGCAGTGGCGGTATCATGGTACAGTGATGGTATCAGAGGGTTGTACCATGGTAACTTTCTATGGTACTACTAAAGTGGTCAGATAGAGCATTGGACTGGAGTTTGAGGACTGTGGTTCAAATCCAACCTTGAACTCAAGCTGACACAAGACACAACAAATTCATAGATGCAGCAAGACATGAGGTGGTGCCCTCCACCCTGCCACATTCCTCCCTCCTTCTCTCAGGCCGGGGAGCCCCAGCATGACGTACACCCCCCTTCTCTGGGGAAGGGCGTGCCTTCCGACCCGTCTGCCGGCAGGTCATCCCCGTCTACCTGGATGAGGGAGGGGACAAGTGGAGGGAAACAAAATAAAATTGGCACCTATACGCCATAACGGCGATCTTGTTAAATTAACAAAACCTTTTAAAAAGAGAGGGAAAGGCCAACACGGAGCGGCAGTGGGAGAGAGAGAAAACAAAAACACTTACTCGGCGGTTCTCCGATATGCCGTAGCTTGGTCCTCGGCCACTCCTCCACCCTCTAATGGACGACAGCCACACCTCCGCGGGCTGATCGGAGGCAGTCCTCCGGCCCCTTGCAGACGCAACGCCCTGCCACGTTTTTGTGGAAGGTAGGGGTCTCCCCCGCCCCTGGCAGCAGTAACCGCTCCAGGTGTTTGGTTGGGAGCCCCTCCTCCCCTCTTGGTCGACGGTCGTTCCTCCACTTCCAGGTGGCCGGGCTTCTCCGTCCCCCGGCAGATGGCCATGGCTACTCCTTTGGGATGGATGTCAGCTGCCCGTAAATCTCTCTCTCTGTCGCACTGCCATCTTCGGTCAGCCCTTATCCCTCTCGAGGGATATGATTTGCGGTTGGGTGTGCGGAATCACGACCTGGCCCCACCCTCCGTCCTGCCACAGTTAGGTTTCAGGCAAAAGTTTAGGTTAGGGAGGTATGTTTTAAAAACCTCATCTGAATATGACACCATTTCACTCGTTTTTGGCGCCCAGCTGGACATTTCACTGGAAAACTGCAGCCAAACGTGTAATACAGCACATTCATTTTTAATTGCAATAAGTTTGTCATGTTCATGTAACTTTAACGAGATCAGGCTGTTCATCTGACCCCAAACAAACTGGTTCACCGTGGTTCATCGACAAGGAATAATAATCCACAAGATCACACCTGGTCTAGTCATTAAAGTTTAAATTAAATCAAAAGTGACCCTCTTCAATACACATTCCTGGTGTAAAATCGTCTATCTATCTATCATATATTTATACATCTATCCATCCATCTATCCATCCACCCATCCATCTATCCATCCATCTATCCATCCACCCATCCATCTATCCATCCATCTATCCATCCACCTATCCATCCATCTATCCATCCACCCATCCATCCATCTATCTATCCATCCATCTATCCATCCACCCATCCATCTATCATCCACCCATCCATCTATCCATCCACCCATCCATCTATCCATCCATCTATCCATCTATCCATCCATCTATCCATCCACCCATCCGTCTATCCATCCATCTATCCATCCACCCATCCATCTATCCATCCACCCATCCACCCATCCATCTATCCATCCATCTATCAATCCATCTATCCATCTATCCATCCATCTATCCATCCACCCATCCGTCTATCCATCCACCCATCCATCTATCCATCCACCCATCCATCTATCCATCCATCTATCCATCCACCCATCCATTTATCCATCCACCCATCCATCTATCCATCCATCTATCCATCCACCCATCCATCTACCCATCCATCTATCATCCATCCATCCATCCACCCTTCCATCCATCCATCCACCCATCCATCTATCCATCCACCCATCCATCTATCCATCCACCCATTCGTCTATCTATCCATCCACCCATTCGTCTATCCATCCATCTATCCATCCACCCATCCATCTATCCATCCATCTATCCATCCACCCATCCATCTATCCATCCATCTATCCATCCATCAATCCATCCACCCATCTATCCATCCACCCATCCATCTATCCATCCACCCATCCATCTATCCATCCACCCATCCATCTATCCATCCATCCATCCATCTATCCATCCACCCATCCATCAATCACACATCTGATTGTGTACATTTCAAGGGCATAAGTCCAGTAAAGTTTGAACAGTTATTGATTGTTAAAGCTGATCAATCGCCACATTTTACACAGACTACATTAGGGATAAAATCCCCAAATCAAATCAGTTCAAAGATGTCTTTCTTACCGTTCCCTTGTGTACAGAACATGCTTAGACGAATGTGAGGCTACTCAAGTGTCTAGCAATTTTATAAAAAGACAAAAAGTAAAAATTGAAAAGTAACATTTATCTTAATAGAGCTTTTAGTGCCAAGGGGGGTACAGCAGGGAGAGGGGCAAAATGTGTTTTCGTAACATTATGAATCGTTTTTATGGTGATGAGTATTCTTTTTATAAATTATATATAGACAAGATTTTGGGACTCAAAGCAATACAAACCATATGCAAAGCACACAGGCATTAGACAGTATCATCATCAAGTTGTCCTAATAAGAAAAGCCTTCCTCCTCTGACTTCTCTCAGTCTGTGATGTCATATTTTGGGATTTACACCGTGACTAAGTGTGTCTAAATGAGATCATTCCCATTACAATCAATGGCACTGTCTACACAGGAAGCACCCTTCAATTGTCGAACCCTCTGTTTTGTTTACATTTCTAGCTACTCTAGCTAAATGTATTTTATTTACAAACATAAATTCATTATATATTTAAATAAGTTCTGACGTTACACCAAAGCCAGCCCTTAATGTTTGGTCTATGCATTTATTAATAAATCTTTTCATCTTTTATTTCAGATGCAATAGCAATACTAACATTATATTAATAATTATAGTCAGTTTTTATGTCCATCAGTTTCTGTTGAGAGATGCATGTGTTCGCAGCTGCGGCACAACGTTGGTAGACACGGTGTTATATGAACGAACTGTTGACATAAAATAATAGAGAAAACCATATTTGCTTTCCCGCCCAATTCACTAAATGAATTGTCTTGGTATATGCCCGGTTATATATATGCTTCTGCTTCATTTGATGAATGTCTGCTGCCAAGAAATGTAACAATTCTGGTTACGATTCCTCTTAATGATTCTGATTCCATTAATGATACATTTAGTACTTTTGAGGTAGAAATATTTGGAAAATAGAAGGTATTCTTATTGCATTTACTGCTTATTTGTATATTATGATTATTCATTCGGGCAATGGTCTACACTGGCCGCACTGTATGCTTTTGATTTACTAAAAAGAACCAGCTCATAAGAGTCATTTGTTTGGGAATCGGACTACACTGGTCGTGCTGTGTCTTTCATGCTGTAGATTCAAAAGAACAATCTTATAAGAGTCATTTGTTTGGGAATCAGACTACACTAGTCACACTGTATGCTTTTGATTCACTAAAAATAACTGAATCATAAGAGTAATTTGTTTGGGAATCGGACTACACTGGCCGCACAGTATCCTTTTGATTCACTAAAAAGTACCGGCTCAAAAGAGTAATTTGTTTGGGAATCGGACTACACTGGCCACACTGTAAGTTTTTGATTCACTAAACAGAACAGACTCATAAGAGTAATTTGTTTGGGAATCGGACTACACTGGCCGCACAGTATGCTTTTGATTCACTAAAAAGAACCGACTCATAAGAGTCATTTGTTTGGGAATTGGACTACACTGGCCTCACTGTTTGTTTTTGATTCACTAAACAGAACCGACTCATAAGAGTAATTTGTTTGGGAATCGGACTACACTGGCCGCAATGTATGTTTTTGATTCACTAAAAAGAACCAACTCATAAGAGTAATTAGTTTGGGAATCGGACTACACTGGTCGTGCTGTGTCTTTCGTGCTGTAGATTCAAAAGAACCGACTCATAAGAGTAATTTGTTTGGGAATCGGACTACACTGGCCGCACAGTATCCTTTTGATTCACTAAAAAGTAATGGCTCATAAGAGTAATTTGTTTGGGAATTGGACTACACTGGCCACACTGTTTGTTTTTGATTCACTAAAAAGTACCGGCTCATAAGAGTAATTTGTTTGGGAATCGGACTACACTGGCCACACTGTATGTTTTTGAGTCACTAAAAAGAACCGACTCATAAGAGTCATTTGTTTGGGAATCGGACTACACTGGCCGCAATGTATGTTTTTGATTCACTTAAAAGAACCGACTCATAAGAGTAATTAGTTTGGGAATCGGACTACACTGGTCGTGCTGTGTCTTTCGTGCTGTAGATTCAAAAGAACCGACTCATAAGCGTAATTTGTTTGGGAATCGGACTACACCGGCCGCACAGTATCCTTTTGATTCACTAAAAAGTACCAGCTCATAAGAGTAATTTGTTTGGGAATCGGACTACACTGGCCACACAGTATGCTTTTGATTCACTAAAAAGTACCAGCTCATAAGAGTAATTTGTTTGGGAATCGGACTACACTTGACACAATGTATGTTTTTGATTCACTAAAAAGAACCGACTCATAAGAGTAATTAGTTTGGGAATCGGACTACACTGGTCGTGCTGTGTCTTTCGTGCTGTAGATTCAAAAGAACCGACTCATAAGAGTAATTTGTTTGGGAATCGGACTACACTAGTTGCACAGTATGCTTTTGATTCACTATAAAGAACGGGCTCATAAGAGTCATTTGTTTGGGAATCGGACTACACTAGCCAAACTGTATGTTTTTGATTCACTAATAAGAACCGACTCATAAGAGTCATTTGTTTGGGAATCGGACTACACTGGCCGCACAGTATCCTTTTGATTCACTAAAAAGTACAGGCTCATAAGAGTCATTTGTTTGGTAATCGGACTACACTGGCCGCACAGTATTTTTTTGATTCATTAAAAAGAACCGACTCATAAGAGTAATTTGTTTGGGAATCGGACTACACTTGACACAATGTATGTTTTTGATTCACTAAAAAGAACCGACTCATAAGAGTAATTAGTTTGGGAATCGGACTACACTGGTCGTGCTGTGTCTTTCGTGCTGTAGATTCAAAAGAACCGACTCATAAGAGTAATTTGTTTGGGAATCGGACTACACTAGCCGCACAGTATGCTTTTGATTCACTATAAAGAACGGGCTCATAAGAGTAATTTGTTTGGGAATCGGACTACACTAGCCGCACAGTATGCTTTTGATTCACTATAAAGAACCGGCTCATAAGAGTCGTTTGTTTGGGAATCAGACTACACTGGCCGCACAGTATCCTTTTGATTCACTAAAAAGTACCGGCTCATAAGAGTCATTTGTTTGGTAATCGGACTACACTGGCCGCACAGTATTTTTTTGATTCATTAAAAAGAACCGACTCATAAGAGTAATTTGTTTGGGAATCGGACTACACTTGACACAATGTATGTTTTTGATTCACTAAAAAGAACCGACTCATAAGAGTAATTAGTTTGGGAATCGGACTACACTGGTCGTGCTGTGTCTTTCGTGCTGTAGATTCAAAAGAACCGACTCATAAGAGTAATTTGTTTGGGAATCGGACTACACTAGCCGCACAGTATGCTTTTGATTCACTATAAAGAACGGGCTCATAAGAGTAATTTGTTTGGGAATCGGACTACACTAGCCGCACAGTATGCTTTTGATTCACTATAAAGAACCGGCTCATAAGAGTAATTTGTTTGGGAATCGGACTACACTAGCCGCACAGTATGCTTTTGATTCACTATAAAGAACCGGCTCATAAGAGTCGTTTGTTTGGTAATCAGACTACACTGGCTGCACAGTATGCTTTTGATTCACTAAAAAGTACTGGCTCATAAGAGTCATTTGTTTGGGAATCGGACTACACTGGCCACACTGTATGCTTTTGATTCACTATTATGAACTGGCTCATAAGAGTAATTTGTTTGGGAATCGGACTATATGGGGCATGCTGTATGTTATTAATTCACCCGCTCATTTGAATAATTTGTTAAAAAAAATAGGACTACAATAGTTGTGCTGTATGTTTCTTGCTCTGGGCAGTAATAGTGCAACAATAACTGAACCAGGCAAATAGTGCTATTTTTTAGGATTAAGACACATGATATAATAAGCCTAATTTACATTCAAGGAGGTGTGTTTACACGGAAGAGAATGGCAATGACTTTAAATTTGTATGGTGCAGTATGGACTGAACTGGACTATGGGTAGGTTTGTAGTAAATAAGACGCAGGTTTACACAGTAGATGTTGTGCGCAAAAGTGGCGCAACTGTTTAGTGACTTTTCCCCATTTTATTTTACATGTGCACAGGAATGTGGTTTTAAAATCCCAAATCCATCTTGCTTTAATCCTGTCTCCTTCGAAGGAAAGCTGTGGTCAGCCTGCCTACGTATAATGGGTTTCTGTAAACTACACTGGAATAGGGAAAATTGTTCATCCTTTTCTCTCTGGTTTATTAAGAGATTATTGAGATTTAATAGATCTGCAGTAAATTAATTACCAGCTTAGGTTTGCCAGAAAATACTTTCATTCCGCAAGATCAAAAACACGATGCTTGAAAAGCCCTGTGAAATATTAATAAATCTGTCCCAGGAAGGGGATCTCTCAATTTCTGTTTGTGATTTTCTGCTTATGAACTGGGCTTATGAACACGATAGATAGATTTGGTACATTTGTACGAGTTCTGGGTTGAATGTCAATGTTGCTGCCTATTGTAGACTGGCATTGATGTTTACATTTTGCTACTTTATGATGCTCGCTAGAGTACATGAAATCTTTCATTAGTGGTACTGTGTGGACAAAACATAGAGACAGTCATTTAGTAGTGTTCAAGCTGTGTTATTAGGAGGGAATTCACTGTGAAGGATTTGCACCCACTGCTTTCTGATGGCGGAAATTGCCAGTTTTGTAAATAAATTGCATCCTACAATGAACATAATTAGCATGGAAAGGAGGCATATTTGTGCTGTAAAGAATGACAATGACTTATTTTAAAATATTGGTGGAATACAGTGTGCAAAATTGACGCCGCACCTGTTTAGTGAATTCACTCCTGAATGTTTCTCAAAGGTTTGCAAACGCTGAGAGCTTCAGGACAAATCGTACGATTGCCACGATGAACTCTGTGACTCAAGTGCTTACCTTTTTTGTGTACTTTTCTATCAAGTGTTTCGTTCAATTTTTGTTATATCTAAATATATATATATATATATATATATATATATATATATATATATATATATATATATATATATATATATAATGGGACTTGTGTTTGCAGATTCTATGATGTAGAGATTCTGTAGAATGTGGATAATCGTTGACGTGGTACTACAGATGAATTTTTCTGTTTACATTTGTTGATATTCCAGTTTCTTGCAGCTTTGTGGGAAAATAAAATGTGAGAAAATGTTTTCAGCTGTATAAAAAAACATCTTCCCTTTTTTCTTGACATTAAAGCCCTTGTGGTGTGGTATGACATTTTCCAATCATTATTAAAAACATGGAATAAATCCACCGGTCTCTGAGAATGAAAGATTTACAAAGTAATATGTTACAAAAAGTGAGTATTTCCCCCCAAAATTAATCCAACCCTCATCGTGTCATTTCAAACCCATTTCCTATTATTGTTCCATGCAACACAAAAGAAGTCATTTTGGAAAGTGTAAACAATTATTAGTGAATAATGACTTAAATTGAGGTCTGTTTCTCACACAAAGCTATCATATGTCTTCAGAAGACTTGAAATATAGCACATTGGATTTTATTACATGTTTATTTATACCTGTTTTGTTATTTTAGCTTTGTTAAGGTATGAAAAAACTCCATATTTATTCTTCAAAATTTTGACTTTTGTTTTCCACAGAAATAACAAAAATTAATAACAGCACACCAGACCAGAACACGAGGATGGGTGAGTAATTAAAGGTGCTGTTCAACAAATTCTCCCAGACTAATGCTGCATTCCATTAAAAGGCAGATGTGGAACATCACGACATCATATCTCCGACAATTAAAGCACCCCTTTGCCCGATGCTCGGAATATGACGTATAATCAAAAACTGGTGTGTTCCCGTTAGCTATGGGTGTCGATTTTCAATAGAAACGTCTCATAGAAACCAATTTTGACACATGATGCCGCCATACTAGCATTTGTTGTACAGATCTGCGATTATCAAAAGACAGTCTAATTTAATATATTTTGAACACCTGTCTCTGGCCACCTCGTGCTTACTGTGCAGTATACACTACATACTGCTTACTGTGCTGTGCAACCACATCAATAACAGACAGACAAGGAGTGTCCGGATCCCGACACAGAACAAAACTCGCTGAATCAAACATGCAATGTAGTGAGGTCATGTGACAATAATGTAGTATAATATTGTCTGAAACATTTGTATGTAATGTATACTACACAGTAAGCAGTATGTAGTGTATACTATACAGTAAGCAGTATGCACTACACAGTAAGCAGTATGTAGTGTATACTACACAGTAAGCAGTATGTAGTGTATACTGCACAGTAAGCTGTATGTAGTGTATACTATACAGTAAGCAGTATGCACTACACAGTAAGCAGTATGTAGTGTATACTGCACAGTAAGCAGTATGTAGTGTATACTGCACAGTAAGCTGTATGTAGTGTATACTATACAGTAAGCAGTATGTAGTGTATACTATACAGTAAGCAGTATGTAGTGTATACTGCACAGTAAGCAGTATGTAGTGTATACTGCACACTACATACTGCACAGTAAGCAGTATGTAGTGTATACTGCACAGTAAGCAGTATGTAGTTTATACTATACAGTAAGCAGTATGTAGTGTATACTGCACAGTAAGCAGTATGTAGTGTATACTACACAGTAAGCAGTATGTAGTGTATACTGCACAGTAAGCAGTATGTAGTGTATACTACACAGTAAGCAGTATGTAGTGTATACTGCACAGTAAGCAGTATGCACTACACAGTAAGCAGTATGCACTACACAGTAAGCAGTATGTAGTGTATACTACACAGTAAGCAGTATGTAGTGTATACTGCACAGTAAGCAGTATGTAGTGTATACTGCACACTACATATTGCACAGTAAGCAGTATGTAGTGTATACTGCACAGTAAGCAGTATGTAGTGTATACTATACAGTAAGCAGTATGTAGTGTATACTGCACAGTAAGCAGTATGTAGTGTATACTGCACAGTAAGCAGTATGTAGTGTATACTACACAGTAAGCAGTATGTAGTGTATACTGCACACTACATACTGCACAGTAAACAGTATGTAGTGTATACTACACAGTAAGCAGTATGTAGTGTATACTATACAGTAAGCAGTATGTAGTGTATACTGCACAGTAAGCAGTATGTAGTGTATACTATACAGTAAGCAGTATGTAGTGTATAATACACAGTAAGCAGTATGTAGTGTATACTGCACAGTAAGCAGTATGTAGTGTATACTATACAGTAAGCAGTATGTAGTGTATACTGCACAGTAAGCAGTATGTATTGTATACTATACAGTAAGCAGTATGTAGTGTATACTACACAGTAAGCAGTATGTAGTGTATACTGCACACTACATACTGCACAATAAGCAGTATGTAGTGTATACTGCACAGTAAGCAGTATGTAGTGTATACTATACAGTAAGCAGTATGTAGTGTATACTGCACAGTAAGCAGTATGTAGTGTATACTGCACACTACATACTGCACAATAAGCAGTATGTAGTGTATACTGCACAGTAAGCAGTATGTAGTGTATACTATACAGTAAGCAGTATGTAGTGTATACTACACAGTAAGCAGTATGTAGTGTATACTGCACACTACATACTGCACAATAAGCAGTATGTAGTGTATACTGCACAGTAAGCAGTATGTAGTGTATACTATACAGTAAGCAGTATGTAGTGTATACTGCACAGTAAGCAGTATGTAGTGTATACTACACAGTAAGCAGTATGTAGTGTATACTATACAGTAAGCAGTATGTAGTGTATACTGCACAGTAAACAGTATGTAGTGTATACTACACAGTAAGCAGTATGTAGTGTATACTGCACAGTAAGCAGTATGTAGTGTATACTGCACAGTAAGCAGTATGTAGTGTATACTATACAGTAAGCAGTATGTAGTGTATACTATACAGTAAGCAGTATGTAGTGTATACTGCACAGTAAGCAGTATGTAGTGTATACTTCACAG
>NC_068313.1:34407347-34609847 GCF_025860055.1 Xyrauchen texanus | reverse complement strand
TTGCACAACAGAAGGGGGAACTCTTACATCAGCACTTTCCTGTGTATTGTGGCTCTGAAACGACTTCAGAACATATCATTGTCAACTTAATCTCTCATAAGATCTCCCAATCTGAGCTGTGTGTGTTGAAATCATTGTATTAAGCGATTAATGCATTATGAACTGACAAAGAAAATACTAAATCTATCAATTAAATGTGCATATATGGTATTGTAGTTTGTTTTAATAAGGATTTGATTTCTTTCTCTATCTGTACCTCTAGTATTCTCAGCAGGGTTCAGAGGTGACCAGTTACTGTGATCAGACACTGCCCGGATGGGTTCATGATGTTTTGGGGAACAACTGGGCCTGTTTCACTGGGAAGAAGGTGCGAGCCATCCCGCCACGAACCGATTACAAACCCCTGCTCGGATACAAGGACCAACTGTGAGTGTGTGTGTGTGTGTGATTTGTGTCAGCAGTATTTGGTTCTCCAGTGACCTAATTATCCTTTTATCTCGCTTCTTGATAAAATGTCATATGACACTGAGTTTATCATTGCTTGAATGTTATAATCTCTAAAGGTCTTGTATATGTTTTGGATGGATTTATTTTACTTGTTTGGTAACGCATTTTGTATCTGAACTACAGGCTCCTGAAGCTGCCATACGTTCATAACATGGAGTTTGTGGATCAAGTAAACTCTGTTCAAAAGTCCTGGAGAGCCACAGCGTACGGTCACCACGAGGCCTACACCATACTGGAGCTACTGAAGAGATCAGGAGGACGTGCCTCCAGCATTCCACGGTACCTACACGCACTATTTAGTTGGGACAGTTTGGCCTATAGGGGCGGCTGTGGCTCAGGTGGTAGAGCGGGTCGGCTACTAATCTCAGGGTTGGTGGTTCGAATCCTGGCCCACACGACTCCACATGCCTAAGTGTCCTTGGGCAAGACACCGAACCCCATGTTGCTCCCAATGGCAGGCTAGCACCTTACATAGCAGCTCTGCCGCCATTGGTGTATGAATGTGTGTATGGGTGATTGAGTCACAGCGTAAAGTGCTTTGACTACCGTTAAGGTTATATAAAAGGCGCTATATAAGTGCAGACCATTTCTGTGCATACACACTAAATATCTGATGCCTTGAGAACTTCATTCTTCTCCCACCTGTGCAGTCTCTTGGTTTCTGCTTCTGTGAAAAGAGAAAGTTAATGCATTTTAGGGAAAAATATGTGACTAATTGTGCACAGAGGTCTTTACAAAACCATTTTATGACTTGTCATTCTCTCTCCCCCTCAGGCGGGTCAGGCCCGTGACTGTTGGCGCAGATGTCGGTAAAATGGCGGCTGGCCTTCCAGAACGCTGGGACTGGAGAAATGTGAATGGAGTCAGTTATGTCAGCCCTGTCCGCAACCAAGGTGTGTGCGCTTCAGAGTGCGTCAGTCTTAAGCTAAAACCTCTTGAATGGCATCTGACCATGTTTAAATGGGCACAATTATCATAACCCTAAAAATGCAGGAAATGTTAGCTTAAGTTTTGGAGCTGTGTAACCATGTCTCCATGTGTGCTGCTGTCGTTATACTGCCAGTGGAAACATTTCCTGCAGATTCCTTATTATGGATGGGAATTGTATTAAACTACTGTGGTTCTTTAAGACTATGACCAATTCTTTTAGTACTTTGAGGAAGAAATATTTGGAAATGATGCAATTCTTATTGCATGTGTTGACCTCCAACCTGTTGCGGAGATCATTTACAATTTCGACAGAGCGGATATAAGAAATGAGAGTATTTCTGCAAATGTAACACATTAAGGAAATCTCTATTCTCCTGATTGACCTACAAGAAAATAAGATTGGAGCTTAGTGAAGACTTAAGTTGTCTTGTTCAAAAGTAGGCCAAACTCAACTTTGGTTTTCCTTTGGTTTGTCCACCACTGTGACCTGTTTTAGTCATGTTCATGTCTTTTTGTTAATTTGTTCCCCTGATTGTGTTCAGATGTGGCTTTGCAGTCTAAGTTTTGGTGCATTTAAAGACCATGGAGGAAAGTGGCTGGAGATGGTTTGTTGTCCTTCATCAGTTAATGATTTATTTCTCTTTCTAGCCTCATGTGGCAGCTGCTATTCTTTCGCCACCATGGGAATGCTTGAGGCACGAGTCCGAATCCAGACGAACAACACACAGCAGCCTGTTTTCAGCCCACAGCAAGTCGTGTCCTGCTCTCACTACTCGCAAGGTACGTGCATGTTTATGTAGTGACTCAAATGTTTAACAACCCTTATCTGTACTGAACTTGAGTACATGACTGACTGTGTGCATATTTTCAGATATAAAACCATGAATGTTCACTTTTCAATGTCTTCAGGAGAACATTTATACAAGCCGATTGAAATGTTTAACTCCGTTCATACAGGAGGTGGAGTTTTGAAATTACGGATTGTGCGGATTCCCATTGAGTAGCCTAAATATGACCGGGCCTTAAAACGTGCCTACTCGTTTCTTTTATTATAAACACCCCTTTTCTCGCCATTTTGGAATGCCCAATTCCCACTACTTGGTAGGTCCTCGTGGCGGCATGGTTGCCTTAATCCAGGTGGCAGAGGACAAGTTTCAGTTACCTCCACTTCTGAGATGGTCAATTCGTGCATCTTAACATGTAGCTCGTTGTGCATGACACCGCAGAGACTCCCAGCATGAGGAGGCTCATGCTACTCCGCGATCCACACAATTTACCACGCGCCCCATTGCGAGTGAGAACCACTAATCGTGACCACGAGGAGGTTACCCCATGTGACTCTAACCTCCCTAGCACTGGTCCAATTTGGTTGCTTAGGAGACCTGGCTGGAGTCACTCTGCACACCCTGGATTTGAACTCGCAACTCCAGGGGGGTTAGTCGTCGTCAATACTCTGAGCTACCCAGGCCCCTAAAGCATGCTTAAGTGATGTCAAACATTTGCTTGTGATTGGTCAATAAATATACATCTGCTATTAATCGTATTGGGAATAAGCTTTCATTTTTTTTCCCTGAAATTATTCCAGCTTTGCATGATAAACTACCTCCCATTTTCCTTTGAGCAATTGGAATTGCTGCCGCTTTGGTTTGTACACATGTCGTTGTTTCTAATGGCTTTCTTGTTTTCTGTACAGGTTGTGATGGAGGTTTTCCATACCTGATTGGTAAATACATCCAGGACTTTGGCATTGTAGAGGAGGACTGCTTCCCGTACACCGGGGCCGATTCTCCCTGCAATGTGCCCGACAAGTGTGCAAGGTACTATGCCTCTGATTACCACTATGTGGGTGGATTTTACGGCGGATGCAGCGAGACCGCCATGATGCTGGAGCTGGTCCGGAATGGCCCCATGGGTGTAGCCCTGGAGGTGTACCCAGATTTCATGCTCTACAAGGAGGGCATCTACCATCACACCGGCCTCCGTGACACTAACAACCCATTCGAGCTGACCAATCATGCAGTGTTGTTGGTGGGGTATGGGAAATGCCATAAGACCGGGGAGAAGTTCTGGATTGTAAAAAACAGCTGGGGAAATGGATGGGGCGAGAATGGCTACTTCAGAATCCGTCGTGGAACTGATGAGTGTGCCATTGAGAGCATTGCAGTAGCAACTACACCAATTGTCAAACTTTAAGAGCATGTAGAATCATTGGTCAGTTGTATTGAACATGGCATCTGTTTTTATTTCACAATTTTTATAATTCTGCTGCCTGAAATGGGGGAAAATGGCACTGTCTTTTTTTTATTATTTTAATTTGTGGCCAAGTTTTAAATCTTTTTGTTTCCATTTTCTCAAGGTGAACCTGATCACCTGACATGTCTGCCTTGAGGCTATGTAGTATGATCGCTTCTATTCTTTAAGGAGGGAAATAAAGGGTGTTTAGATGGTGGTGCGTTGCCCAACATGCTCCCCATGGTGGGCTGAAGCCATGAGCTTCTTTACAGAGCCCATTGTAAGATAACAGAAGGAAGAATTGCTAGTCCTTTGTTTACATCGAGTTGCCCAATGGTGGTCCCTCATGGGCGTGAAGTAGAATCTGCCTTAACACAACATTTAGCAGCCAAAAGCTCAGAGCCAAGTACCAGATAAGTGTTGAACTCAACTGCTGAATGACTGCCAAAGGGGACAAATATGCAGCATGTTTAACCAGGGAGGAAGGAAAATGCTGATGTACTTGTACTGTAGATTTGGGGTTTGATTTACTTGTTAAGTGTTGTGGACCTTCCAGGTAAGAGTCTATACTGTTGGTGCTGGTGTCCTGCAGTACACCTGGGACTCACCTCTCCAATGTTGGTCTTTCTCTACCCTTGCAATTGCCTGTCAGCAAAATACACTGTCAACAAATACTCATTAAAGTAGATGGAAGACTCCAACTTTATTTTAGTCCTTGTTAAGGTTGTAAACTAGTTTCCAAGCTCCTCACTTTGGCGGGAAGGTTCTTCTCATTGGTCCTGGCTTGGTCTAATTCCATGCGAGCCAATGTCCACTAAATCTCAGAGTTTTGACCTCTTGCTGGCGTCCAGGTAGTGCTCGAGACTTGTTCTCCTTTTGCCTCCACAGACTTCTGCTTTCGAGCGATGTCATGCAGTTTTTCCTGACACTTGAGCTGTACCAGGAATATTCTGCTGCTCCCATGTTTGGGGAAACTTTTAAGGGCAAGCATGGAGCTTTTTTTCCACCATCTACAATGCTAACTCCGTTCTAATCCTTTGTAATGAATCACCCTGAGCCTCAACTTATCTCCTTCCCCAACAGTTGCCGTTTGCTATTTATTGGTGGTTCTTGGCCACCCTACAAGGAAATCGTGTTAGGTTTTTTTTTTTTTAAATCTGGAGACTAGTTTTGATTTTGTAAATTTATGCATATTAACTTTGTAAATGTTGCAATGCCATGTTCATTTAAACTAATCAGTTGCCTTGTTACCAGGACAAATCTTTTGACTCATGCACGCTTTCTCTTGCCCTATACACTTGCACTGTGATTTGTCCCAGCATTTGAAGTAGTCTTGTCTTCGCCTTTTGCATTTTTAAGTGTGGATTTCCTTAAGGTTGCGCACATTTTCAGTTAACCTTGTTGGATCTGCAATAAGTCATTTCGGGTGCTGTATTTGTCCATGTGCTGGAACTACGATGTCTCATTTCTTGTGCGTGCATTTTTAAAGGGAGCATTTTAGATTTGTATTGATCCATGTAAGCTCAATATCACTGCAGTCTGCACCACTTTTTTTTTTAAATTACTTTCAGAGTTTTATCAATTGCAATAAATGTTATAAAGGGATGTTTGCAGTCTTGTGAGGCTGTTGGCCGAGAGACTATTTGAATAAGTAATCGCTGCTTTTGCCTTGTATCTGTGACTTTATCTTTAATAAAGTTGCTTTTTAATGTACTTTGACGTGTGTGCGTGTGTCAAATTTCAGGAGATGCATGTCAGTCATGAGATCCCATAAACTTTAAAACTGTCTAACCCGTTAGAAAAGCTTTACCATCTGCTAATACCATGTTACTTTGTACTAACTAAATGGTTGTCAAATACATTCTCTATTGTATTTACAAGGTACTTCAAGGTGACCAAATAACTACATGGTGGTGATGCAAGACTAATAAAATGACCATTTAGTACCCTGTTCAAAATTAGTACCCTGTTGTTAGTGGTAACAGTAGGTTATCATGGTACAGTTTTGGAAAGCTAGTCCGTGCAACCTGCTGAAAAAAAAAAAAAAAAAAAATACACCTTGAACCTACCAAAGCTGGTTTGCTGGTCCTATCTGATCTCTCAGGCTGGTTTGGCATGCTGGTTTTAGGGTGTTATCAGCTGGGCTGGCTTTGAAAGCAGCTAGCTGTCAAGCTAAATTTGCTTTGCACTAGGCAGAGTGCTGCAGCACCCCCTGTTAAGTGCGGTCAAACTGTCATATTCCGTGTTAATGAATGTAATCACATTTTGAAGGGGTATTTATTTCCACAGCAGCGGTCAACCCTAAACCAACCCAAACAGCCCCCACCCCCTGTCTGTCTGCAGCGCCCCCTGTTCAAGTGGCCTTTTTTGGAAGATGTATGTTTTATTTTTGTCCTCCTCTGCAATACCCATGCCTGCTTCAGCAGATGTCTTTGAGAGGTTAATGATTTAGAATATATGCAAATCTGCTCTTTATGATGTTAATTAAAATGTGCTTTGCAGATAAAATGTTCCTAGACACTTCAGAGATGCACTTGTGCTATATGGGGAAGTTGGCAAACCAGAAGTGCCAAAATTAAACCAGATTTGGCCCAAACTCTGTTGCTATCGGACTGTGTAAATATTGTTTCCGCCAAAGTCCTGCAGCAGTTATTGATACTTTAATGTTAACACTTGTGCGTCAATTTAAAAGTTACTCTGAGATCCTTTGCCATAATATATTAACCAACATCAGTCCTAATAACTACAAATATTCTTCATTTTCAGGATTTAAACTATTTAAATGCCTGTTTGTTTACATAATGCCACTTTTTACATACACTCACTTCTACCAACACACCCACACAATGTTAGCTGCATAATTTCTTCAATTGGCCTGCAGTCCTAATACAACAAACCGAAAATAGGGGAAAAAGCATGTATTTGCTCCATAGGCTAAACATGAGAAAAATGGCGCCATCTGGTGGAATATATATATATATATATATATAATTGAAATTAAGCCAGGGCTCCTGAATGAAAACATATCATAGAATCCATGCTTTAATGCCACTGGGATCAAATATTGCAGGTTTAATGGGTTTCAAAGGGGACATTTTTCTCCTTAAGGTCCTGAGTGTAACTTTTGTTTACACAGTGTATTATAAATGCGTGTCACCATTTGTTTTTTGCGGTTACAATGGTTCCCCTCTTGAGTTGTAAGAGCTGTGCGGGTTATGTATCTGGTCTCATGCTCGACTCACTGGCAAGTCACAAGTTAAGCCTTTCTCTCCGCGGGGCGTTTCTTCTCCCTTCACTCTCCCACCGCGGACCAGACGCGTCCATGTTAGGCTCCATATCACAGAAACATGCAGAACCATCACCTGAAAGAACACCTGTATAAAATCCTGGTGATCGGGGATCTGGGTGTGGGGAAAACCAGCATCATTAAGCGCTACGTGCATCAGAACTTCTCCGCCAACTACAGGGCGACCATCGGCGTGGATTTCGCCCTCAAAGTCTTGAACCTGGACCAGGAGACCGTCCGACTGCAGCTCTGGGACATCGCCGGTAACTTACACTTTTTATATAAAAAAAAATATATATATTTTTTACAATGTACATAATTTTCATTATGTTAGAAATGAATCAGTTACAGTAGGATTTTAAATTTAGTGTTTTTTTTTTTTTCAACATTTTCCCCCTTTCTGGACTTGTTTAAGGACACGAGAACTTGTATAATATAATGCAATAGGGGCACACTAATTTGTCATTTAAATTAATATGATTATAGAGATTGCCGGTTCTTATTTTTTATATATATATATATATATATATATATATATATATATATATATATATATATATCTTTCTTTTTTATTTTTATTAAATGGTAGGTTAATATAAAACTGCTTGAAAATCTATTAATCAGAAATACACATTTAAATGGCCTTGTGTAACTTTCTAGTATCCTTGTCTATTGTTTTGTGGCCCAATCGTGTGCAAACATGCCGTAATCCAATAAAGGTTGCCTATCTCGCGAAGAATGTCCCTCGGTCATGTGAGGAAGATTTTAATAATTAAAAAAAATAATAATAATAAAAATAAAACACCTTAGGGAGGTCATTGTAGATAGCAGATGAATATCCCTGACAGAAAATAAAATAAACATCCGTTTTAGAGGCCTAGTTTATAGTGGGCTACCTTTCATTAACAATATAAACATTATTACTGTACATTAAACTAATGTGTATATTTAATGCCTTGAAATATCAGTGGCCCCCCAAAAAGTATTTGGGCACTTAAATTAAAAATAAAAATGTCTGAATGTCATTTTTTTTTTTTAGATGATAAAATGTAAAACTCCATATTTATGTTGTTAATTTTACCATTTACAATAAGCTTCCGTTTGTTAACATGAACTGAACAATTGTGTTTTTATTAATTAACATTAACTAAGATTAATAAATGCTGTAAAAAGAAAAGGTTAGTTAATTGTTAGTTAATAATATCTAATGCATTAACTAATGGTAAAGTGATACTGAAAATAGTAAGCCTATAAGCACGCCGAACAAATGACTGTATATTCATATTTGAATGTGCATGAATTTCATGCATTATATACGTTATATGACGCATTATGTTCGTTTGCAACCTCTTCATGAAGGTTATTACAAAGCTTTACTGAAAACAGTTTAGATGTCCAACTATGTCCATTTCAGCAGTTTTTAATGTTTATAAAATGACTTCTGATCTTGCTTTATTTTTCATTGACTGACTTAAGTGACTTCTCACACTAATCCCGAGCACTCGGTTGTGGCCCAGATCAGAGCTTTACATTTAGTGGCATGAGTTTGTGGATTTTGTCAATATTAGCCATTGGAATGTGCTTTCCCTCATTAAAGATAACCAGGCTTTGGGTTGGACGCTTGGAAATATGCACAAGAATCTCAAAGCAAATCACGTGGATTTGGGAGAAGAAAAAGTAGAGAGAGGTTGTGAGAGAGAGCGAGAGAGAGAGAGAGAGAGAAATTCCATTGCAGCACCCAAGGGCTTGACTGAAATAATCATTTCATTGTTTTGAGGTGAAAGTTTCTGCTATGGTCACCAGGAAATCACAAGGATATTAAGAATGTATACATATTCCTTGTATAGAAGCTAAACCACCATATGTACTGGAATCTGCATCGTGAGCACCATACATTCAGGAAAGAAAAGTCTTCATTATTAAGAACCATTTTTTGTTTTACAGGGTTCTTGAGTTGGCTATATGGTCCTGTAAAGAACCCAGAATTCAAGAATGTTGTGATTTACCAAGTACCAGTTTTTTCTTTTCTTTTTCTACAGAATTAGATCATGAAAATTTCTTTATGGAGTGGTGGTGGCGTAGTGGACTAAAGCACATAACTGGTAATCAGAAGGTTGCTGGTTCGATCCCCACGGCCACCACCATTGTGTCCTTGAGCAAGGCACTTAACTCCAGGTTGCTCCGGGGGGATTGTCCCTGTAATAAGTGCTCTGTAAGTCGCTTTGGATAAAAGTGTCTGCCAAATGCATAAATGTAAACTTAAATGTTCTCATGATATCAGGTCGATAAACACAGTTTATTTATTATTGGACTAAAAGTTACAACTTGATGGATTTTCGAACTAGCCAAACATGTCCCAGAGGTTGATTTAAATTAAAAAGTGAGTATTGACGCTGACTTCCATCCCTGGAGTCATAAGTTCGAATCTAGGGTGTGATGAGTGACATAGCCAGGTCTCCTAAGCAACCAAATTGGCCCGGTTGCTAGGGAGGGTAGAGTCACATGGGGTGACCACCTTGTGGTCGCGATTAGGGGATCTTGCGTGCGTGGTGAGTTGTGCATGGATGGCGGAGAGTAGCATGAGCCTCCACATGCTGGGAGTCTCCGCGGTGTCATGCACAAGGAGTCACGTGATAAGTTGCATGGATTGACGGTCTTAGAAGCGGCACCCGGATTGAGGTGAGTAACCGCACCACCACGAGGACCTACTAAGTAGTGGGAATTGGGCAATCCAAATTGGCAGAAAAAGGGATAAACAAAACTGAATTGGGCATCTCGAGTCATGTGACAAAACAACATGGCGCTGTTCTCAGTGGAGTTTGTCTTTGGGAGAAATTTCAACACAACTGCGTCTGGTAGGAAACCTAATTAAGGTTTTACATTGAAACCGGTTTGAATCAAAAGATTGGAGTCTCAAGTTTCATCCCATATGCCATTTTGAAAATTTGAGCGATTTATCGTGAAACGTCACGCTGTTAAACACAATGACCACTATAGTGGAACATAGGGCTAATTTTCTCGTAGAAATCCTGTATTCACTGTGCATTCATCCAAAAGCTATAAAATGGTGCTTTCAGAGGCTTAACATGGAGTTAGAATGAAAGAGAATTAAGTCATTCACTAATTAGGGAGAAAAGGAGCATCTTATAGCTTTACTATTCTGTCAAGTGCATTCACTCCTAAAATTTGACCAAAAGTTCAGTTTCAGGCTGCAGATGATGTCTGGACCACTCAACATGTTTGGCAGACATGGGACAATGGTAATTAGCTCCACAGTTGTGGGGTCATTTCCACCACACCAAACAATTTTGCCCTTAATTGCATTTATTTATTTGTCAAAATTTAGTGTACTTGTAAAGCAAGTTGACAAAATTGTCAGTGACGAAAATGTTTGAGATGAAATATGAGACAAGTGATGTTTGAAGATAACTTTTTCAGCTGCTGTACTCAAAATTCGCTAGCAATTCTTTATTCCCTAATAATTTTTTCCCCTCAACAAAAAAACCCCCCAACATTTCTCTACACTCTGTCTTCACAGGTCAGGAGCGTTTCGGAAACATGACGCGAGTGTACTATCGAGAGGCCATGGGTGCCTTCATTGTCTTCGACATCACAAGACCGTCAACATTCAAGGCGGTGGCGAAATGGAAAGAAGATCTCGATGCCAAGCTGAGTTTATCCAACGGCAAACACGTGGCAGTCGTGTTGCTCGCCAACAAGTGTGATCAGGGCGGAGACGTTCTCACGAACAACGGCATTAAGATGGAGCAGTTCTGCGAGGAGAATGGCTTTGTGGGATGGTTTGAAACTTCTGCCAAAGTACGTAATGAATACCTTTGAGCTTATCTATAGAAATCTACTACTGGTGGTACATGAGATGGTTTTAAAATGATGATTTGTAACATTATATCTGTTGTAGAGGTAGACCGATATATCGGTTTTACAGTTTAATCGGTGCCGATAGTTGCATTTTGGAGCTATCGGTTATTTGGAAAAATCTATGCCGATTTGACAATAGTTTTTTTTATTATTCCTCTGTGCTCCGCTGTGGCTGACGTTGGAGGATTCTACAATTTGATCGGGGTAGTTCTGCGTTATCACAGCGGCCTCTAAAGGTGAAATAAAACAACCACCGATTTCACGTGGGGATTTACTGCAAATCTTTCATCATTGACAATATTCATCCACCTTTTTATCCTCACTTCAATGCATATTTTGTTATCTTGATTAGATAATCAAGTGTTCTAAATTGAAGTGAGAGCATGCAAAGAAAATATGCGACTATATGTAAACATGCCCCATCAGCACAAACATACACATACAACTTCATATCTTGTTACTAATAATAAACCTTGTGCCTCATTAAATCTCATCTGGGGAAGTAAATATCCACAAAACATTTCATCTGGTGAATGTTGTATAAAGACATTAAAAAGCTTACTTTGGCAAGTACTTCCCATATAGAGCATTGTGATAGAGCCAATTCACTGTCAGGTGTGTGTATATATATATATATCAGACTTGTTTATATTTAAACAGTCTTGCCTGACTGTTATAGCCTCTAAATCTATGCCCGTCATAGTAAGGAAAGACAAAGACATTTTTTAAACCTTCTATAAACTGATTTTAAAAAACAATCAGCAGATGAATCGGTTATCTACCCTTTTCACCACCTTAGTTATCAGTATTGGCAAAATCGGTTGACCTCTAATCTGTTGTATCCTTATGTTTTTAAGTGCTATATAATGTGATTTTACGATTGATAGGTTAGCCTTTAACTCCCATGTACGTACGCTTCTAATAAAGAGCATTTGTCAGAGTTGTTTTGGTCTCATGATCAGTGGAGACAAACCAAGTTTAAGGTTAGATTAAGAGGCCAGAACAAGCATTAGGGCCATGTAAAAGGTCAAGCTTAGGGTAAAAATGATCTAGTTAGTGGAGATCTGTCTCATTTGGTAGAGAAACTCACTTAAAGTGACATAGCCTCGGTTCATTGGGTCACTGATCTCAGCAATCCGTTCCCATGACAAGTCAGTATAAAAGTGCGAGATGGCGAAATATTACAAGTTGGCTCACACGAATACGTACGTCTTTTACACCCATAGAGAAAAATAAATTAACCAATGAATTATGTTATTACCAACTTCCCCTAAGTTTAACCACTAATCCAAATCTAAACCTAACTATGATTTTAATATAAAAATAACTTTTGCTAATACCATGGAAAAAAGCAAACATTGGGTTTGGAATGAGACAAAGGAAGTCTATTACAGGTTATTTCTGTGCATCAGTCATTTGAATTGTAAAAATAAATATGGAATGAGTTACAAAAATGTCTTCACCGACAATTCCTTTCTTAAAATAATGTGTGTTGGATAGGAGGCTAGCTCAAATGTGATGCCTGTATTGAATCGATTTGAAATTCATTGATTGGTCGGTCTCAATGGGAATAAACGTTGGATTTGAAATTCATTGATTGGTCGGTCTCTATGGGAATAAACACTGGATTTGAAATTCATTGATTGGTCGGTCTCTATGGGAATAAAAGTTGGATTTGAAATTCATTGATTGGTCGGTCTCAATGGGAATAAAATTTGGATTTGAAATTCATTGATTGGTCGGTCTCTATGGGAATAAACGTTGGATTTGAAATTCATTGATTGGTCGGTCTCAATGGGAATAAACGTTGGATTTGAAATTCATTGATTGGTCGGTCTCTATGGGAATAAACGTTGAATTTGAAATTCATTGATTGGTCGGTCTCAATGGAAATAAAATTTGGATTTGAAATTCATTGATTGGTCGGTCTCTATGGGAATAAACGTTGGATTTGAAATTCATTGATTGGTCGGTCTCTATGGGAATAAACGTTGGATTTGAAATTCATTGATTGGTCGGTCTCTATGGGAATAAAAGTTGGATTTGAAATTCATTGATTGGTCGGTCTCTATGGGAATAAACGTTGGATTTGAAATTCATTGATTGGTCGGTCTCAATGGGAATAAACGTTGGATTTGAAATTCATTGATTGGTTGGTCTCAATGTCAATAAAATTTGGATTTGAAATTCATTGATTGGTCGGTCTCAATGGGAATAAAAGTTGGATTTGAAATTCATTGATTGGTTGGTCTCTATGGGAATAAAAGTTGGATTTGAAATTCATTGATTGGTTGGTCTCAATGGGAATAAAAGTTGGATTTGAAATTCATTGATTGGTTGGTATCAATGGGAATATATTATTATATTAGACAAAATTAGACAAAACACAGAATCTAAAGGTCAGCAAATTGTGTAATCTGTAACACATACACAACATGTTTTATGTCTTTGCATTCAAATAAAATACTCTTTGGCTGAACTTGATTCGTTCATGGACAGTAGTTCCACGTGTTTGAAATGAATTGTTATCACAACTCAAATACTTCATGAAGAGGGAACTTCACTGAATTGAGTAAACCCCACAAAATCAGACATGTCACA
The DNA here is from genome assembly GCF_025860055.1 of Xyrauchen texanus. NCBI lineage: Eukaryota > Metazoa > Chordata > Actinopteri > Cypriniformes > Catostomidae > Xyrauchen > Xyrauchen texanus. Next base: position 34,596,412 of record NC_068313.1, on the reverse strand, counting down.
ATCTCAGATAAACCTTTTAATTCTTTATATACTAGATAGTGAAGGTGAAAGTTAGCATGATAAACACAATACAATATAATAAAACATTAAGCACCAGGAAAAATCCCCCTTTATATTCCCCCATTATGTTAAAAATCATAAAATAACAATTAATGTTAGCATTTACTCTCGAGTCCCATGGAAAGCATGCTGTGAGCTAGCAATGCCTTGCCCAGTTAAATCAAACAAAATGTGTTCCTGTTGTCCCACAGAAAAAGATTAATGTAAACATTTTTCAATTGAAACAACTTAGTCAAATAAAGTTTCCTTGGTTGCATGCATTTTTTGAGTAACATTAACAAGGGAATATTGAGTAAACCTAATAATAGAAAAATTGTAACAGTTAAAGGATGGGCAAGGAGGAGGCGGGAACCAGCTGAACAGTCAACATAAATTTAATGATATAAATGAACAACATTAAACATAAGGACAAACATGCAGCATGGCCGCGTGCATCTGTCTCTCGAACTGGAGTCTCCGGCCCCCCTTTTATCTCGTTCTCCCGCTGATCATCGGATTCAGCGCTGGCCACGGATCCTCGTGGTCTGGCCACGCCCTCTTCATCATCACAAGCATTACTCACCTTCCAAGCTTCTTTTTACAGACAAGTATTTGTTGTGAATGTTTGTGAATTTGTCTGCATGAAGATCATTAAAGCTGACAGGACGGCCGACAAGCAGGAAATCGTTCAAACACTTCCTGCTGACTCGCAGTCCTGTGGCTATGTCATGAATATTCAAGAGTTAATTAATTCAGTCACAGCCAACGACAAGGTGTGCAAACAATGACAGCAGTTACTATCATTTTGAACTCTCTCTCTCTCTCTCTCTCTCTCCAGGAGAATATTAATATAGATGAGGCAGCGCAGTGTCTGGTGAAGCACATAATATCTAATGAGAATGATCTGCTGCAGTCAGAGGTTACAGACACCATCTCGCCGCTGCAGGAGTCGAGCAGCGGAGGAACCTGCTCAGCGTGTTTCAGGTCCTGAAGTCACTGCGCCTCATCCTACATTAGACTCAACACAAACAAACAGAGATCTCCTTGTCTCTTATCATTCCTTTCCATTCTCGTTCTTGTTTTATTCCTATTTCTTTTTTTCTTTTCTCATCTCACCTCACCTGCATTTATATGTGTTAGCACTGGCGAGGGGACCTTGCTGCCATATCTTCATTTCCATGGTAACAGACTTATCAAACACTGTCTTTTAAGAGGTAAAAGAAAGTTTTGTGAGTTCTCCGTCTCTCTCTCTCTCTCTCTCTCTCTCTCTCTCTCTCTCTCTCTCTCTATATTGGCTTATCTACAGAACTTCACAAGGACCCTTGAGGTTCTGAGTGTTCTTGCCAAATCATCAGGATGCAAACAGAGAAATGGCAATAAAACCCCCAATAGCCACTTAAGAAAGTTCCAAGTGAGGTTCTTTCATTTCATTTAAACTTTTATTGTTTTCCTGTTTATTTTTATTATGGACCAAATTCTCTTAAGTGAAAATTACTTACATAAGCAAAATGATTATGAATGTTAATTTGTTTTTGCCCGCTGTGCATACAATATAAAAAAAGTGCCAAACTGTGAAAAACATAAAGGCAGCCAAAAGTCATACTGCTCAGAATTTCTATACTGTATACAGTCCTTACAAGTATTAATGTATTAAAATTTGTCCTGATTTTTAACTTTTAAACATTGCTTTGTATTGTTTTATTGTTTTTTTTTGTCAACGCTGCAATACAATTGACTGGTTATTTATCATGTGGCTGTAAGTTATATATTTTTAATACAGAGTATGAAATTATGTCATGTATTTACTCAGTATACAGTAGAATGGTTTTAAGTTAAACTATTAATAAATATAATCTTTAATAAAGTGTGTGTTCCCTTGAAATGTGAATATATAATACATTTACATTTATGCATTTGGCAGACGCTTTTATCCAAAGCGACTTACAGAGCCCTTATTACAGGGACAATCCCCCCCCGGAGCAACCTGGAGTTAAGTGCCTTGCTCAAGGACACAATGGTGGTGGCTGTGGGGTTCAAATCAGTGTACTTCTGATTACCAGATTACCAGTTATGTGCTTAGACCACTACACCATAGTACGCATAATACTAGTATATTAGAACGCAACAGTCTGGTTCAGGATGTGCAACTATTGAAACCATCAGTCTGCACTATTTCAACTAAAACAAAGATTGGATTTAATACAAAACCCATGATCCTGAAAGGAAAAGATCTACCAATCAGCAAAATGCAGCAAACAAAGCACGCGACAACAGCTCTGCAGCGACCGCCCCCTTCCATGATACACTGTGATTGACAGAATCAGCTCGGCCTCCCTCTCAAATTACTAATATATTTGTATATATCTGAATAGCTTGCAATACACTTTCAATATATTATTATTTCTATATGTAACCGGCCCTGCTCCAAATGGGACTCGAACCGGTGATTCCGGTGTGGGAGGCGGGTGGGCTAACAAGGAGGCTAAAGGCTACAGCCCCTAGCGTCAGTCGCTAGTGCACCTTTCCCATTACCCAGCTATCTATCAGCTGGCTCCCGTTTACTTTTAATCAACAACTTTAAATCTGTAGTTTTAATATTGTTCTATTGTTTCTAATTCAATTACCTCATTCCAATGAATGCTTCATGGGATTGTGCCTCATGCCTTCGTTTAAGACTTTAAATAAGCAGTCTTTGCCTTTTTGTCAATTATGAAATCCCTATTGGAAGAATGAATGAGAATATACTTCTGTAATCAAGAAGGCTAAAATAAGTGGGTGGGCAGTGGGCACAGTTGATAGCATGCTATTGGGGTTTGTTGTGTTATTTGATTTTAAGGTTTTTGTAATTAGTTGGCTCCTCTTGACATACTGGTTTTACACAATACACACAAAGCTAAGAGTGAATGACCCATGATATTTACATATCCCATTGATTATTTACTAAATGTGTATGGGCAGCATCTGTAGCATGCTTTCAGTTTCCACAAACAATACTTTTGACTTGTCCTTCAGTTAAAAAAGAACAGAAGGCAAGTTTACAATAATACACTTAAGATGAAAGTTGAGCATGCCGCAAAACCAAATCTAGCAGGGCTGAGGCGCATGAGCCCAGCCTCACAGCTACTAATGAAATAAATTGGTTCAGAGATAATTTCGGGTCGATTTAGCTCTGACCTGACACACAGGGAGGAGGATTTATTAGATATGCAAACTAGAGCATGACTAACAGGTCAGTGAATTAAACATTCTCATTTACTCTCATTCTCTGCCACTGTGAGTTGATATGATACACATGCTTGCAGTAGTTCTAGTGTTTTATTGCTTTTTTTTAATGGTTATAATTTAGTTATGATCACAGACTACATCACGCTTCTTCTTTACTCAATTTAATCGAGTCAGTCCAACTTTTCCATTACTTTTTGGCAAATCGATAACAAAAAATTAAACTAATTAAACATTATAAATACCATAACTACTAGGGACTTAAAATTCACCAAACTGTAGGAACGAGACTTGACATAAATCATAAATAATACATAAAATCATGCTGTTTGTTAGGTGATGTGTGCTACGTAATATCGACTGTTTAGAACAACTAGAAAGGTCTGATTCGCGATTGAAGCTCTCTTTTGAGTCTGTTCTTTTTAATGAGTCGGTCAAACGGGTTTGCGCAACTGAATCATAGTGCAATACAGTTCAATTACAGAGCCCTGCAATTGCATTTTTACTTGTAAAAACTCCAGTAGGCTATTTTCATAGACTGTGATGACGCACTTCCGCTTTATTTAGCACTGTAAATCTTGCAAACTTTTTCATATTCATATTTTTTTTAAATATAGAGTGTAAATTTATAACATTACGATTATTGTCGTTTTACCCTGGAATTTGTTTTAAAAAATGAATTACCACAGCTGCAAAGGGACTTTTGATGACAGCTGCTGAGAGAGTGACAGTATTTTTGGCACCTTCTCCCACCTAACTGTCGTAATCCACACCTCTCTATTTTTTCCTTTTCTGGAAAGTCATTCAAAGTAAGTTAAATAATATTTGTTGTCGTCTCTCGTTCACTCCCATTCATCGCTGTCGAAGTTTACCCTGCAAACGCTCACTTCCGCGTTCCAAAACCCAGAGTGATAAAGGTATACTGACCCTTTCACTAAGCCCCGCCTTAAAAGCACTTCTGACCAATCCTGTCATAGCAACTGTTGCCCTGCCGCCTTTACCCTAATACGCGTTTGCTATATTCCAATGACAGCCAATGGAAGTAACGTGTGTTTGAGTAAGCTACTTTTAAGTGGGATTTTATAAAAATAATTAAAAAAATGTCAAACACGGTGTTGCCGGGTCATTTTTAATAGTGACAAGGTTTACACAGAGAAGCTACCGGCAGTGTTTTTCTTTATTTATTTATTTATTTTTAATAAATCTGGAGCATTATGGATTAAACTGTGTCAGCCCTCATTCCCAAATGAGCATATAACATCTTCAACGTCACCTACATTTCATCTACAAGGTAATTTAAAACTAATAACTGAAGTTAACTCATTTATGTATTGATTGAAGTCATAATAAAAACTGTAGTAAATAAACATTTCACAGCATCAAAATGAGTGTGTTATGAGACGTTATAAACAGCTCTGTTCACTTACGCTAATGTTATTTGATGTGTAATCGCTAATAAATTAAATTTTTACATGTAATATATACATTTTTTCTCTGTAATAATCGTTTGCCTTGATTCTGATTCACAGTCTCCAGTTTTTAATCTGGCAATCGTCGTTAACGGCAATCTCCCATTCATTCCAATGGGGAGATCTGCAGAGCTTGTCAGACCAAGCAACAGTAACCAAGGGGGGCGGAGCTGAGCAAAGGGTCAATTAAATATTTTTTTACTATTAAGACTTATAATAACAGAGCTATCCAATGACAGTTTTACTAGTAAGAATGCAAGTGCAGAGCTATTTAATTGCAATTTTTACTAGTAAAAATGTGCAATTACAAATGAATGGGAGTCATATGGTAAATATTTGATAGAGCTTTGTTAGAGAGCTCTGTCATTGGAAATATTTCTAATAAACATGCAATTATGATGAGTAACCCTAGGAACGTTAAAAGATAATTTGGTCGTCCATAAAGTTCAGCTTTGTGACTTTGACTTAACTGCAGGTAAAGATGTTGTCCGACCTCAGAGTATCAAAACACTAACAGTACACAAAACCACATGCGCCGTGGTAGTACAATGGTATTTTTAAAGCACTTTGGAGTATCATGATATTAACATCTGATACCACGAGGTTGTACCTTTGAATACTGTATGTTTGTTTTTGTTTAGCTGATAAAACTTTAAAATACTTCATGTTAAAAATTCCAGTAGACAAGAAAGCTCAGAATATCATGGGTTGTGTGATAATTAGACGTAAACTTTTAGATCTAACAAACATATTTTTTTAAAGAACAAACTGTGCATCTGCCCTCACAGCCTCATTTTCAATCAAGTGAACCATCATCAGGGTTGTGGCTATTAATATTAGCCCAAAAAGCATGCATAGACACATTGGCTACTTTAAAACTCCATTTGAATAAAGTTCACAATCCAGACTATTTTCAACACACTCTGATTTGGCGAGTAAAAATCGATCTCAATTACTATTTAGGACAGACAGTATGTGAATTGGGATTCAGCTCAGGTCTCCATGTTTTCTCCTTCCTAAAATAAGAAATTAATTTCTGCTAATTTATAAGAATGGATTCATTTTCAGTCCCAATTATTGTGAGACGTTTTAGTCCATCGCTCACTGTGCGACCCTTCCTCGTCAACTCTCTGTGGGATGTTTTAAATGAGGGGGTGAAATGAATTCAGTTTGTGGTTGACGTTGTCGCAGACTTGTTCATCTATAACAGGCTGTCACAGTCCACGGGAGAATAAGGGCAGGCTTCCTGTCATTGAGTAACATTCTTCTTCCTATCCTCTTTTAAAGGTCTTGCTCTCTTTTTATTGTCTTTTCTCACTTTTTGTCTTCTCTTCTGTAATTAACTGAGATCTTTGAAAAGTCAAAAAAGGGCATAAGAGAAGCATCAAGAACAGTCAGATCGGCTATGTTAAAAATAGCATATATGCTGTGTACAGTGCACATTATGCAAAACATAGAAATCACACTTCCAGGTTTTGGCACGCGAAAGTAAATGATTGCAGAATGATCTTCTAAAGCGGTGAATAGGAGAAGACAGCGAATATTATTTTTGCATTCCCATTTGCTCAAATGGCAAAAAATGGAGGATTATAACAGTAAGAAGAGAGAACATGCCAAATTTACGGTAACTCCCTATGCAGCTGTATTATGAACATCGTCGCAGCAGTGTTAACTAGTATTCAGGGTAATATAGCACAAAGAATAATTTACACTGAATAATTACAAAATTTTAAATATATAAAAATGTGCTAGATTTATGCGGCAAAATAAGGCAGAAACATCTCATCACAGTCTGCATAAAAGGTCTATTCTGAAAGCATAGAAAATCTGGATGACCCACAACGTTTGCCGAAAATTGCCATATGCAATGTGTGTAATATTACGTCCTGCAATGCAATGTGCTTATCTTCACCCTCCATTTCAAATGTGATGAACAAACCAGAAATTGATTCAACTGAGATTTTTAACAATCACTTTCTTGACAAAATTTTCAACACACTCTCAAGGTGAAATCGAAAAGATTCTTACGACTTGGGCGACTGGGTATCTCAGCGTGTATTAACGCTGACTATCACTCCTGGAGTCGCGAGTTCGAATCCAGGGTGTGCTGAGTGACTCCAGCAAGGTCTCCTAAGCAACCAAATTGGCCCGGTTGCTAGGGAGTGTAGAGTCACATTGGGGTAACCTCCTTGTGGTCGCTATAATGTGGTTCTTGCTCTCGGTGGGGCACGTGTTGAGTAGCGCGTGGATGCCGCAGAGAATAGCGTGAGCCTCCACACGCGCTAGGTCTCCGTGGTAACGCGCTCAACAAGCCACGTGATAAGACGCGCGGATTGACGTTCTCAGACGCCCGGATTGAGGCGAGAAAAGTGGAGAAAATCCACTATTTATTAAAAGAAAAATTTATTTGTACGACTTTTCTAAATTCAGATTTTATCGTGACTACACCATCACCACTCCCCAGCTTTAATGTGCTTTAGGCCACTACACCATCACCATTTACCAGTAATGTGCTTTAGACCACTACACCATCACCATTTACCAGTAATGTGCTTTAGACCACTACACCATCACCACTCCCCAGCTTTAATGTGTTTTAGACCACTACACCATCACCACTTACCAGTAATGTGCTTTAGACACTACACCATCACCATTTACCAGTAATGTGCTTTAGACACTACACCATCACCATCCAGTAATGTGCACTACACCATCACCACTCCCAGCTTTAATGTGCTTTAGACCACTACACCATCACCACTTACCAGCTTTAATGTGCTTTAGACCACTACACCATCACCACTTTACCAGCTTTAATGTGTTTTAGACACTACACCATCACCACTTACCAGTAATGTGCTTTAGACCACTACACCATCACCATTTACCAGTAATGTGCTTTAGACACTACACCATCACCATTTACCAGTAATGTGCTTTAGACACTACACCATCACCATTTACCAGTAATGTGCTTTAGACCACTACACCATCACCATTTACCAGTAATGTGCTTTAGACCACTACACCATCACCATTTACCAGTAATGTGCTTTAGACCACTACACCATCACCATTTACCAGTAATGTGCTTTAGACCACTACACCATCACCACTTACCAGTAATGTGCTTTAGACCACTACACCATCACCACTTACCAGTAATGTGCTTTAGACACTACACCATCACCACTTACCAGTAATGTGCTTTAGACACTACACCATCACCACTCCCCAGCTTTAATGTGTTTTAGACACTACACCATCACCACTTACCAGTAATGTGCTTTAGACCACTACACCATCACCATTTACCAGTAATGTGCTTTAGACCACTACACCATCACCATTTACCAGTAATGTGCTTTAGACACTACACCATCACCATTTACCAGTAATGTGCTTTAGACCACTACACCATCACCACTCCCCAGCTTTAATGTGCTTTAGACCACTACACCATCACCATTTACCAGTAATGTGCTTTAGACCACTACACCATCACCATTTACCAGTAATGTGCTTTAGACACTACACCATCACCATTTACCAGTAATGTGCTTTAGACACTACACCATCACCATTTACCAGTAATGTGCTTTAGACACTACACCATCACCATTTACCAGTAATGTGCTTTAGACACTACACCATCACCACTCCCCAGCTTTAATGTGTTTTAGACACTACACCATCACCACTTACCAGTAATGTGCTTTAGACACTACACCATCACCACTCAGCTTTAATGTGCACCCAGCTTTAATGTGCTTTAGACCACTCACCATCACCATCACCATTTTTCATTATAAATTACATTTTTTGTTAAAAAAATAAATAAAAATGTTCCTTTTGGCAGTTCAATCAAATAATGAGTCATGAACTATGTTACATTTTTACACTGCTGACTGTTAGGATTAGGGTTGGGGTTTAGGTTGAGAGTTAAAATATGCTAATTATATGAAGGCTAAAAGTTAGAACACTCTTACACAAACTTATAACTACTTTAAATAAATAAGGTTATTTTGCATTTTTAATAAAATGTTACGTGAACGTGTCTTACCTTTCGGAAGTTTTACCAGTGACATTTAGCCTGCTTTGTTCTGAGACCAGTAATGGGCATTTCACAACACATTATTAATACATTTTGATGAAAGGATAGAAATCAATGAAAGATGAGACAGTTAGAGTGAGAGAGAGAAAGAGAGAGAGAGAAGTGTGTGTGTGTGTGTGTGTGGAGGTCAAAAACAAAGAATATTAAAACTTTAGTCAATAATGCTATTAGGAAAGAAGATGATCTGCAAACATAACTCCATTTGGACAATGAGAAAGAGCATCATTAGAAACCAGGACACTGAATCATTGCAGTTAAAATCAAAATTGACATCGCTTGACATTTAATTGAAACAAAACTATTGTATGCACGTGCATGTGCATGAAGACATTTAGATGCAAATGATAATGTAATAAATTCATACAGCTTCTTTTTTAAAATATATATTGAAATATAATTGTGATGCTCAAATGTACAATAACATTAAAAAAATCATCTGCCATCATCTGATCAACTGCCAAAACTCGTATGCATGTTGTATCAGCACATTACCTCACAACAGTAGCATGCTCACATGCATGAACATGCTTTATTAATTATTGAAGGCCTTGTGGGTGTAATTTTTAAGCGATGCACACCTGTCATCAATGGGTAATCACTCATCCGGAGTTTAAACATCTTTGACACCTGCAGTAATGAGAAAAGGCTGCACCTGTGTGTGTATGTGACATCCGTGAGTAATGACATGAATGTGAGGAATATCAGGAATTATGAAAGACCCCTCCCGCAGGGACACACAAAGTTGGGCAGGAGTCTAATCAATCTCATTTGACCCAAACCACAACGGACAGTCATATAATAGATTGAGCACAAGCAATCAAATGTCACATTTCACTCAGTTTCTCTTTCGCTCTCTGTTCTGATTTTATTTGTATTTTCAGATTGATTTTGTTCTTCGACATGCTAATGACACTTCCTTACCAAATATATTACCCCAAAAGATTCTAGGTAAATGGCATTACTTGCAAAAGAGAGATCTCAAGTGTGTCTGTAATTATAGTAGGGTACAATGTGGCGAAAGGCACCCTTAAAATAAAAGTGCTTTGTCTCAGGTTTCTTCTTATATTGGATTTTTTCATTAGACAAAACTTTTTTTAAAAAGCCACACAGTTTGAGGTATAATTCATGTCATGCCCCACTAATTCTTGAAATTGTGATGAAATGATTAATGTGAGATGCTCAAGATGAAGACACGATTATTCATTACTCATAGTGAACTTGAAAGATCGTCCTTGCTGTGACATTCAGTCCTGGAGGACAGGTGTGCAAAGACATTCGGCACCTGTGGGCACATCTGGCCGAGCGTTCCCATGGGGACATCAAACGTGGTATCATCAGGGGAAGACAGGAAGAGTGCCAGTGCACTCCCACTAGTGCCATATGTCATCCAAAGATGTCTGTTCACATCCTCAACTTCTCTTTCATCCCATGGGTTTAATGAATGCTGGTTTGCTGGATGCAAAACTAGCATTGCTCTATCTGTAAATCTTCCTGAACTGTGGACTCTAAAAACAACTGATAACAAATCTGAAGTCATTTTCAGGGCTTTATGTGATTAGTGACATATTTATGAAGTTCATTTGATATTTAATCTTTCTGTTGTTGCACCCAGAGCCTAGAAAATATGATTAGATGCTCCTGGCTTCAAATGGCCACCTATGCAGCTCAAGCTCATACAAGTCATAGATTTTATTTCTGTTTCATAATTAAATCCCTTTAATTGACTACACCGTGAGCACTTATCTCCATCTTTCCCCTCGTGAGAGTAGTGCTGAGACCATTAGCATTTCCTGTTTGGTCTTATTGGTTAGACAAATTGATGAACTGGTCTGTTCATAATAATATATGCTTAGTAAACACAGTGTAAGTAGGTCAATGCAATTACGGTATGTTCCTGGCAGGCTACTCTATCTTACCGGCTCTGTATGGTTAGGGATGGGGGCAGGTCTAGGGCATCTGCTGCCTGCCAGGAACAAACCTAGGCACCTTTGTACAATGGGTAATCTGCCTGATACAATTAATAATATTCTTAGCTCAAAAATTCATGAAATTTGAAAATGATTATTATTATTATGTGTGTGTGTGTGTGTGTGTGTGTGTGTGTGTGTGTGTGTGTTTTAACATTTGTGAAACCATGAATTCAAAGATTACATGCAAAGATTACATCCAAATTGCACACAAAATTGACAAGAGCTGGCTGAAATCAGCTAAATCTGATTGGCTGGCTTTATGCCATTTCTGAGTTATGTTCACAGGTTTCTTATTCACCAGTAAACCAAGTCATGCGTAGATGCCAGACTGCAAAAATTAGTGCTTCTAAAAAGAAATTGCTAAAATACAATTGGCAAAAAATTGCTAGAATTTTAACTAAGTTCTTGTAGTGTGTCTCCACAACTTTTATGGAGATTGCTAAAATATATATTTGAGTAAGTTACCAATTAATAAATTTTTTTTTGGCCCACCAATCAAGTATTTGGATACAACAGTTTCTATTTTCAATTGGAAAAACGCATTAATTTCCCTAGGTTTATGCCACTAATCAACACTAGAATACCATTTGCTTCCAAAACTAACCACATAATTTGGAAAACTATGATATTAGAAAACTGAAACCGAAGGTTTTAATCTACCGATTAGTGTGGACGTGGCCTCGGACTTCCCCGCCCCTAAACACAACATTACAAACAAACTGTGGTTGGTTGATTTAAACGTCAGTCAGACAGTCTCTTCCGGTCTATCCGGGCAGTTCTTGGCAACGATAAGCTGCTATGTGTACCAAACTTCATTCTGATATCCAAAAGTCTGGTTATGTGTGATAACTTACCCACAGAAAGACAGAGTATGTGTGTTAATTTGACCTTTCTTGTCTTGTTTACTTGTTTCACATAATGAAATGTGTTTTCATTAGTTCAGCTGCATGATTCACGTAAGAGAAGAATATATATGGTCCAACTGGTTGAGAGATGATCAGGACAGAAGGGGCTAAGGTGATGCGCTGCTGGACCCAGCTGTGTTTATGTCTGCAGTAATGTGCTAATGTACATCTCTCCTCAACCCGGTGATAAGTCATCATGTCAAACCATACATGTGTTTGATTAGATGAGAAAAAATACAAAAATGTCTCTATGAGATGTTCAGTCAATTGTGACAGCTCAAGATTCGCATTTGAATCTTACTGGGGAAACGATTGTAGGTGCGGAAGGCCACTTCACATTTAAATGCCGTCCTGATGCATCCTCTAGCTTTCTTTGTCTTTACTACTTTATTGCAGTTTATTATCATTTAGTAACACACTGACATAATGGTTGATGTATGTCATCATGAAATCAGACACCCTCTCCTCAAAATTCCAACACCGCAACGAAAGAATGTATGGAAGAACACCGCAAAAACAACTGTGTTTAATTGATACAGAAGTAACACCTACATTCCATGCTAAGCATCTTGGGACGTAGGAAAAAGGTGGATACCAGACTCCCCTAAGACCCATGCCCTGAACCAATACTAGACCCCCTTAGACCCAGACCAAGACAAGAACTCTTGAGGCACAGACCAAGGACTAGACCCCTCAAGACCCTGACCAACATTAGACCCCTAGAGGAGCCAGACCTATACCAGTCTCCCCTAAGATCCCAAGACCCAAACCTGAACCCATACTAGACCCCCTGAGACCTAGACAAAGACTAGATTAGACAAAAATCTAGACCTAGGCCAAATATTAAGACTCAGACTTATACTAGATCCTGTTCCCCTTCAATGATCAAGATCCATACCAAGACCTAGACCCCTCAAGGCCCAGACCAACATAAGACCTCTCAAAGACACAGACCCAGACCCATGACTCCACCAAAGACCCATATCAAGTCCAAACCCTAAGACCCAGACCTGAACCTATATCAGAGACAAAGATCAAGACTAGACCCCTTGAGGCACAGACCTAGACGTATACCAAATCCCAAGACCCTGACCCGAACCTATACTTAGAACCCTTGAGACAAAGACTAGACCCCTTGAGGCAAAGACCTAGACTTTTACCAAACCTTAAGATCCAGACATCTGTCCAATTTAGACTGCTTGAATACAACAGAACTACCAGACTCCCCCAAGACTCAGATCAAGTTCAAACCCTGAGACCTAGACCTGAACCTATATCAGACCCCTGAGGCAAATACCAAGATTAGACTCCTTGAAGCACAGACCTAGACCTATACCAAACCCTAAGACCCGACCTGGACCTGAACCTACACTTAGACCTCCTGAGATTCAGACCAAGACTAGACCCCTTCTGTTACAGACCTAGACCTATACAAACCCCAAGATCTAGATCGGAACCTATAGTTAGTCCTCCTGAGACTGAGACCTGAACCAATACTAGAGCCCCTGAGACCCAGACCAAGACTACACAGACCCCCAGAGGCACAGACCTAGACCTATACCAAACTCCAAGACCCAGAGATGAACTAATACTAGACCCCATGAGATCCAGACCAAGGACCTGTTGCTTAAACATAGCAGTTAACTTAAGACTTCAGAAAGCCAACTGCAAAAAACAAGCTCTAAGACGGTCTAATCTGCATTACATTGTGGGAAAAGTAAGACAGTGAACAGCTTTAAAAAATTGGCAGACAGTCGGCGCTCAACAAAGTTTTCCTTTGCTAAAAATATTTTTGCTTGTCAGAAGAATGCAATGCTTCAAAGTCAATTGTAATTAACACATTTAGTGTAATAAGGAATTGTGTTGCCATCGTAGAAGTAAAATCTTCAACAAAGTCTCAAATAAATCCCCTTTTAGCCCTAAACTGAAGCCCCCCACTGGCCCAGCTGACAACATAGCATGGCATTTACATGGCAACATAGAATATAAACAAAAGTTAGACTAGGTGTCTGCTGCCTTACAATTTGGTCTCAAATTAAGTTTTTATGCAACTTACTGAAAAAGTTGACCAAGTTAAGACAACTTGTAAGACTAGTTTAAAACAGATTTATGCAACCAACTCTAAGACTAGACAGACCCCTTAAGGCACAGCTATAGATTCTTATCGGTCCAATTTAATGAAGTAAAATAGAGAAAATGCTGAATGTATTGTTGCATTTGTTTAAAAAAACAGAGCCACTTTTGACAGTTGCTGAGTCGCCATTCAAACCCGTGCAATTCTTGCACAAGCGAAACTAATGGTCACAAAAATAACCTTAGAAAGGTGGCAGCAACATTATTTTATTTTTTCAAAATCAGTTGACTTCAGCAGCCCATGGTGCATTATATGCTAATGGTGTGAGTCCAAAATTGGGGAGAAAATACACCTTTTATGTTTAGTGGAGTGCTTCTAACTCCAGAAGCATTTAAGATATCTTAATATCCTTTTATATTCTAGTTCTAAAAACATTTTCCTTTTGGTATCTTCATTTTTAAAGCTGAAGTATGTAATTTCTGTGCAACTAGCATCACCAAATAGATTTGCAACGTTATAAAAACATCTTTCTGAATATGCCCTCGCAGGGGTGTGTCCAGGATATTTCGCCAGGGGTGGCAAGATTCGAGTAAGTGGTGGCATCCAATAAGGATGTGGTGTTGTCTTGTGGAGGATTCTGTCTGACCGGGGGGAGGGAGCAGTTGTCTACTGAGGCAGAATGCTGTGTCCTGCCAGACATGGGCGGAACATTGTTTTGGACCATACGCGACACGGATGGGTTAAGCCGTTGCACACCAGGATGTGAGCGGGTTCTGAGGTGGGGTGGCAAAGCTAGTCTGCCAAAGCCGTCTGCCATTGTTCATACAAAGAGATAGTCCCACCCCCAACTCATGCCATCGGTCGAGTCAGTGTAATTCTGTTTGCATAGTCAGTTCGCTTAACATGTTTTCTAAAAAAGGATTTTTATAGTTCTATAGGGTTAATCTATGAAAATGAACCTTACTTATAGTCGTCTCTGCATATTAAGCTGAGATAGGAGAAAGTAGTTTAAGAAAGAAAAAGTTACATACTTCAGCTTTAAGGCCATATATGATTAAAACCCAGAACTGTTTTACATATTTTCAATGGTGGAAAAGTGAAAGTCTGAAGTACAAATAATATCAAAACCAGGAATGCACCTTTATTTACATTAAAACATGAATGTCAAAATCGAATCACTCAGCAGTCTACATATACACCATTATTAAGAATAAATACCTCTGGAAATCATCTTTAGGGGGTCCAAGCACCAAAGGTGCTGAAACTCTACTGTATATTTACTGACTTTCTAGTTATACCTTTTCTGCCCTAAACATGTGTGGGTGTCAAAGATTATAGTTGTTTTGACATGGAATAACTATAAATGTGTTAATGGCCAAGTCTAATATCTATTTAATCACAGTAACAGCATTATTTTTAGGTAGCAAAGAGGCTTATGTTCTTCCGAGACCAACCAGTAAATCAGCTAAATCATAGAGCTGACCCTGTATACACACTTCTTGTCTCTGTGTGCATATGTGTGATAGATTGAGAGTGTGGGGAAGTGAGTGTTTAGGTCATTCACAGTTTCTTGCCAATTGGTCATGCTTATCAGATGAATCATCTTTCCAGGGTGTTGGTTCACAGTTAAATTGAACATATTGGATCCAATTTATTCCATTTAAAGCTCAGAGTCCAGCGGTGGAATACTGTCAGCAAATTTCAGCTCCTCTGGAGCGTCAAGCCTGAACAGAACACGACAAAAGATGGAAGCTTTGCCAGACAACACACACACCATTCACATTTCTACATTTGATTTGAGAGGATTTATAGGGTAAGACCTAAGTTCACAATGCTGTAACTATCATGTGTCTCTTTCATCAATAGCAGATGAAATGTCACTATGACTTTTAAAGAACTATCCTAAAATCTTTTCATAACACAGCATGATGTCTCATTAAAAGGCAGTAATTGAGGACGACTCTTGCGATACTTGTCAACACATCCATTACTGAGCAGTTAAGAGCTTTGACACTCCTAATCACTTTTTATCTGTATCAATCTTTGTAACCCTCAATTAAAAGCATTTGATTCCATTTTATTTCCTTTTAAAATGTTTGTACAAAGTGTAAGGAGACCACTTGTCTGTACCAAATAAGACATGAAAACAGCAATTTACTGTGAGACCAAAAGACAGACGTACATACAGATTTCAAACCCATTCATTAAAGTAATAGTTCACCCAAAAATATGTAAATCCTCTCATCATTTACTCACCCTCATAACATCGCAGATGTTTATGACTTTATATCTTCTGCTGAACACAAATGAAGATTTTTAAAAGAATATCTCATCTCTGTAGATCCCCACAAAGCAAGTGAATGGGTACCAAAGTTTTGAAGCTCCAAATAGCACATAAAGGCAGCATAAAAATAATTCATAGGATTTAAAGGGTTAGTTTACCCAAAAATGAAAATTAACCCATAATTTACTCACCCTCAAGCCATCCTAGGTGTTTATGACTTTCTTCTCTCAGCCAAACACAGTCGGAGTTATATAAAAAATATCCTGGCTCTTCCAAGCTTTATAATGGGAGTGAATGGTACCTTAGATTTTGAAGCCCAAAAAAGTGCATCCATCCATCATAAAAGTTATCCATATGGCTCCAGGGGCCTTCTGCATGTTCACAAGAGAGTCGAGTTCCGCTGTATGATGTAGGCGTAGCGTAAACTCTGGTGAGAATTGACATTCGCGGAAGCGCGCTGTATACTGGGCAAAAAACTAAATCTCCTCTTCTCTTATATCGAAATCCTCCAACATGTTTCTTTAAAAATCCCTGTTGTTATCTTCCAATTCATGACCGGCGTTTTGTTTCCTCTATCCTCTACACTTCTGCGTTTGTCACTTCTCACCGGCACTTACGCTATGCCATACACTGGAACTCGACTCTCTTGTGAACGTGCAGACGGCCGTTGATGGAAGCCAGTGATTATAGCTTATAAAGTTATAAATATGGATATTTGTCTTACAAAAATGCATTGCTTCACTTCAGAAGGCCTTTATTTAACCCCCTGGAGCCGTATGGATTACTTTTATGATGGATGCATGCACTTTTTTGGGCTTCAGAATCTAAGGTACCATTCACTCCCATTATAAAGCTTGGAAGAGCAGGATATTTTTTAATATAACTCCGATCGTGTTTGGCTGAAAGAAGAATGCCATATATACCTAGGATGGCTTGAGGATGAGTAAATTATGGGATAATCTTTGGGTGAACTAACCCTTTAATCCATGTCTTCAGAGGCGATATGAGAGGTATGGATGAGAAAAAGATGTTATTAATATTCAAGTGCTTTTTTTCCCCTATAAATTCTTCCTACCCAGTAGGTGGCAATATGCATGAAGAATACGAATCAGTAAAAACAAACGAAGAAGAATGTGAAAGTGAAAGTGGAGATCGATTGTAAAGAAGGATTTAAATATTGAACTGTTTCTCACCCACACCTATCATATTGCATCTGAAGATATGGATTAAACTACTGGAAGAGTATGGATTACATTTATTCTGCCTATATGCTTTTGGAGCTACACAATTTTTGGTATTGTATGGACCAACAGAGCTGAGATATTCTTCTAAAAATGTTCATAATTTTTGGTGAACTATGCCTTTAAAAAAGTAAAAACTTAACTTGGGCAGGGAGCTTAAAAATACATACAGTATACTAAACAGTTTTAATTCTACGTTATACTGTATATTATGGATTGCAGATTTTTATTTCACTGTTTCATGTTTCTCAGATTCTTGCGTGAGCACGAGATTAATCCGTCATTATTAAAAATACTGTCTGTAATTTTGAAAAAGCAAGATAATTTTCAACAAAATTTTATGTAAAGCTGCTTTGAAACTATGTGTGTTTTAAAACACGCTATACAAATACAAATGACTTGACTGACTTTAACAGAGAGCCCATTAACCTTGGATTAACCCTGCAACCATTAGATTTACAGCCCTTATATGTAACTACATAATCTCAAACATGCAGTTGAAGACGTTGTGTAATGTACATGCATGTAAGTTGATGTCTGCAATACTCAGAGACCATCAGCTGCTCAATACAGTGTTGATCAGATCTAGACTGGAGTTACACTGACACCTAAAGGTGTTCTTTAGTATCACTGGATATCATGTTTTAATGCATGACAATAAACTGTATGCTGATGACACAAATGTAACTGATGGGATAATAAAGCGCATTGAAAAATGTACATGAATTTCAGAATGGCTTAGTATTAGGTAGTTTGCCTTTTGCTACTGTAGCATGAACAAAACCAGAATTATCTGAGAATGTTCCAAAGAGCATCTTTTGTGCTTCAATGGAAGCAAGGATATCTGGCCATCTGGACCAAGGAATTAATATGATAAATATAAAAAATTAGCTTATTTGATTAATAAATAGCGCATAATCGTGAACATTTCTTCACTTTACACCATTAAACTTCTCTTAACACTTGTGTTGTGTTCTGGTCACTTTCAGGTCATAATCTGTTTTTTTTTTTTTTTACTTAATCCAATTGGAATAAAATTACTTGACTTTGTTCACATATGGTCTCTGAAAACACAGCATCAAACAGGAGCATCCCAATCCTTTAGATGAGCACATAGCTTGATATGTGTTTGTGTGTTTGATGTGTGTGCACACACAAAGTCCTTGAACATGTGCACACACACAAACAAAACAAAGATCCCCCATTTAGCCTTAACAGACTGTAGGGGCAAGTGCTGTTAGAGAGCACCTATGAAGGCCGGAACGGTACACGAGGGGGTGGCTGGCCAGCACGGTTCAGATAATCGTCACTGGTGTTGGCCATGAGCGGGAATCGAACTCAGGTCGCCACGTTCGTAGCATAGCGCCCTCTTGTGCATCGTCTTTCTATGGACACTCTTTGAGGAATATTTCAAGAACTACTTATCATATTATGTTGTGTTTGGGCTTGTTTGAATCCAGATAGTCTGCTGTAAGTTACCATATGTCATTGTCTATGTTATATGGATGTTTCAGGAAGTAATGGCGGCTGTGGCTCAGGTGGTAGAGCGGGTTGTGCACTAATCACAGGGTTGGCAGTTTGATTCCCGGCCCACATGACTCCACATGCCGAAGTGTCCTTGGGCAAGACACTGAACCCCAAGTTGCTCCCAATGGCAGGCTAGTGCCTTTCATGGCAGCTCTGACGTCATTGGTGTGTAAATGTGTGTAAGAATGGGTAAATGAGACGCAGTGTAAAGCACTTTGAATACCGCTAAGGTTAAAAAGGCGCTATATAAGTGCAGACCATTTAAGTAATGAGGATAAATGAGACAAAAAGCCACTCCAGTTAATTATATTTATGTGTCAGTGGGAATTTCATACACTAATACTCACTGCAGTTTGGACTCTGAGTGAATCCAATGTGCTCATTGCGTTATACTTATTGAGACCTTTCCAACGATATATATAACACATGGCTATCTCTTCTTTTTTGGTGGTATCACCAACTCTTAATATAACTGTTGTGATAACACATTTGCAAATGATGAGAATGAAACAGTTCTTATGTTTCAGCAAATTAAAAAGCATTATTTAAGAATTTGTAGGATCAGCTATATGCATTGTAAAGTCCAGATTCTAAGCTTTAAAATGACACTGATTTTGCTCCCCTTCTACATTTTCCTTGCACCCCCCAGAAACTTCTGACACCCTGCACCCTGGTCGGACTGCAAAACGTAAGAATAACTTTCCCCACCCTAAAGTTCACCCCAGATCTCATCCTAGTACCAGTTCTGGTATTTCACTCTCAAACTCAGTATGACACGTTCTCTCTCATTGACACTCAAAAGCACACACACACACACACAAACAAAAGCACACAACAGACAAACAGTTAGAAAGGTTTAACCGTGGTTATTTTTACAGAACCGATAACAAGTCCTTTATTTGAAAGTCATCTTGTTTGGACTTGCATAAGTGAAAAGGTCACAATGCTGGCGAGAGATGAATAGGATTCAAAAACAGAGTGAATGGATCGAACACTTCAGAAGCCAAGAGCTTTGAAGAGATGAAGGTCAAACTGAAGTCTGCAACGATTTCCAAAGATAACTAATCATGCAACATATTTATAGAGCTTATCCTCAGACGAAGATACAGGAACTGAATTCTAGAGCAGTTAGGCCACGGTCTGCATTTTGATTGCAGAACTGCATGAATTTCTTGGAACAGCGGGGAGGACGTAATGTTTTTCGGAGAAGGACTCATAACGGACGTGTTTCTCATTTTTTGAGAATCCCGTTAGCATCAGTGTCAAGCCACGCAAAGTACCAGTGGTGAGCTCTAAAGGGGCTTTTCCACTGCACGGTACAACTTGACTCAACTCTGCTCGCTTTTTGGGGGTTTTCCACTGTGGATAGTACCTGGTACCTGATACATTTTTTTAGTACCACCTCGGTTGAGGTTCCAAGACAGCCGAGCCGATCCTAAATGTGACATCAAAATCCTGCAGATCACTGATTGGTCAGGGAGAATCGTCACTACCAGCGTCACTGGATTTGCGACACGGGACATCAACCCGCCAATTTTAAAGTTAGCAACAGCGATAGCAGTATCATTTGTTCACGCGACATTCGAATTGTGAAAAAAGAAATGGCTGTGCGCAAAACCACACCGTGGTCAATAAACGAGGTGCAGACGGTCCACTCGTCTGAGCGAAACGAAAAAGTCTCTCAGGAAGTGTATCAGCTGTTGGGCGCTATCTACACCGGCAAGCAATGGGAGGGAGAGTGCACTGGACTGGCGCTGATTCACGATGGAGGATGGAACATTTGTTACGTTAACTTTATACTCTACTTGAAAGCTTCACTTTATTTAGTTGAGCAGCTACTGGAAGCTTCTAAAACAACCAGACCAATTTAACTGTTACACTTGTGTAAAATCACCATGCAACAACTGCTTTATGCAGCACAATGAGCTAGCAGCTAACAGCTAGCGGCCGTGTTATTGTATATGGTCAGTAATGTTTGCGTCACGTTTAAGATGATGTCACGGCAGTAGAGGCGGCGCAACTATGACAATCAGCCTATAATCCCACCCGCGTTGAGATGGCACTAAACTGCAGTGGAAATGCAAGCTCAGAAAAGTAAAGCGAGTAGAGTTGAGGCGAGTCGAACCGTAACGTGCAGTGGAAAAGTGCCATAACAGAAACTGAGAGAGGGAGAGAGGGGAAGGAGGGGTGTGGTTGAGAAATGGAATGAGAAAGAAATGAGAAAGAGTAGGACGGTCCTCAGGTGTCCTGAAAGACAAGAAGAAAATCTTACATTTACAAAACATCTTTAGCATTAGCATCATGTTTTCTGGATGTTTAGATGTTTTTTCTATAAAACAATAAAAAATAAAAAGAAAGTTTTTTGGTATTGTGCATTAGAAAATTAGGTCTATTTTTCAGCAGCATCATTTTGCATGCTACTATTTAAAACGGAGTTCAACAGTGCCGGCCCAATTTTCCAGCCATCCGGAAGTATTTTTCCAATTCAGTTTTCCAAAGGGGTCTCATAAAATTCTTCTTAAGAGTTCTAAGCCATGAACCAAACCAAAAAACTCCGAGGTGAATCACAATGTTAAAAAACTTTCACGAGAACCAAAAAATTATTTGAAAATTGAACAAAAACTTGAAGGTACAAGACTGTGTACATAGCATCTTTAATGAAGAACCAAATTAAAAACGATTGATAAATATAAAACTATTTATTAGAAGTATAAAAACAGTATGTTTTAAGTTTATTGCAAAATGCTCAGCTATATACGAATAAATAAGTAGTTAAGAGTATAAGGAAACCAACTGGTTTGTGTCGTTGGAGTAAGCAGTCGCTGAAGTGCTCTTTTGCCAAAGGTTTGTTTTGCCGCGACTCTCTGATTGGTGGAATTTCCACCTTAGGATCATGGGTAGTGTAGTTCTTAATTAGGAATTTTGCTATTATACCCGATTTTTAAAGAATTAAGTTGAAATAACATATACGGATGGCTTCAACAGGAGCATATACTGTCGATTAACAGCTTCAGAGCTTCAGGTAGATCTCTCGCTGTAAAGGTTTATAAGTTATCAATGGAAAATATGAATGAAATTCTTCCTTTCGAAACCAGACTGTTACACTCTATCGCCATCATGTCGGAAGTGTGCATATGATCCCTTAAAATGCTGTCTAGGTAGACAGCTCACTAGGGTTTGGGATAGAGCCATTATCTGTTTGTCATTTAATGACTAATATCTACGAATGGCATTATAATCTATGATATTTGTGTTTCTTACCTCTGAGCAGGAGACAGATTACCCTTTTCAAATTCCTGTTGAAATTCTTGTATTAAATTCTGATGAAAGTCTGCCTTTCTTACACTGGGACACCACACACACACACACACACACACACACACACACACACACACACACACACACACACACACACACACACTTCAGACATCTCATCTAAAATCTGTTATATATATATATTACAGAAACACACAAACAGAGTTCTGACCCGAGAGGGATGTTTGTGTGTAGCTGTTGTTGACGATGACTTTGTGAGTTTCCTGACAGCTGCAATCAGGGATTTGGTTTCACAGAAGTAAGATGCAGAATCATATTTATCTAGGAGCTATTTACAGCCTTCCTTCACTCTCTCATGCAAATACACCCTTGTAGAGGTGCCAGAAATGGGCCTTCCTGAGTCGACTCTGACGCACCAGCAGTGTCCTGTGCTGCTGTGACACTGAACCGGTTTGTACTGCCCATCTACACTTCATTCTGGAATAAAACACTCTTCTGACCACTGGAGGGCTGTTTCAGCCAGTAAGGATGTTCTCTAATGATCACAGATGTTTAAAGTATCTGCAGGATCAAAGAAGAACCGCAGCTTGCTAAGTAAACCAGCTGATTTCCATGCTGTTTGAGGCTGGTGGACCATGCTTGTTGTGGCAAATATTCAGCTTTATAACAGAAACAGTGTCCATCTCACCTTTGGGTCGGAGCGCTTTCCCTTTGGGTCAGAGTTCAACTGAATGGTCCCACAAAACGGATGTGCAGTGTATTAGAAAACATGAAGAATAGACTATTTCTCTCCAGCTTCATCTTTCTTGTCTTGCCACTGTGACTAGCAACAACATTCCTCTAATAAAGAAACATTTCAATAAAAAGCAATTTAAAAGTTTTTTAAAACCTGGGTAGCTCAGCAAGTAAAGACCCAGGGCGTTCTGAGTGACTCCAGTCAGGCTTCCTAAGCAACCAATTGGCACAGTTGCTAGGGAGGGTAGAGTCACGTTGGGGTAGCCTCCTCGTGGACGTTATAATGTGGTTCTCGCTCTCAGTGGGGCACCTTGTGAGTTTATGCATGGATGTAGTGGAAAATAGCGTGAAGCCTCCACACACGCTAGGTCTCCACGGTAACACGCTTCACAAGCCATGTGATAAGATGCGTAGATTGATGGTCTCAGACACGGAGGCAACTCATTTCTCCTCCACCACCGGATGGTGCCGAGTCACTACGCCACCACTAGGACTTATAACACATTGGGAATTGTGTATCCAAATTGATGAGAAAAGGGGAGAAAATTCACAAAAAAATAAACAATTGATGAACATTTTTTGATTTCCCTGTATTTGTGAATTTGATGAAATTTTTGTTGAAATGTTTATTTCCCATCAAAATGAAGTTATTTCAGTTTAAAAGTCCATGTATGTAATTTCTGCACCACTGAGCGGAATTGCAAAAATAAATTGAAAAATAAAAAGCTTTCGTCTACTGCTGATCAAACAAACAGATAGTCCTGCTCCCAACTTACACCATTGGTTGAGTCATTGTTGTTGTGTCGGACTTGACGGGCCGCTCACAAGAAACAGAGGAATTTTTATAGTGCCACAAATTCATTGTTTACAGATTTGGAGAAAATTAACCTACAAATGTCTTAGATTTCTCAGCAAAAATGACAAAAATGACAAAAATGACAGAGCTTGCAGGAGCAAAGCTAATATACTGTATAATACACCATAAAATAATACAAATGTGTAATTTACTCACCCTTCTTATTCCAAACTTTTTTAAACCTAAAACACAATGTTGGGGGATTAGAGGATTATGACTGTGGCTAGCTTCAAAAGCACAAAAAAAACCACCATAATATCCATCCATATCACTCATGCACCCTATCTTGAGTGTTCTGAAGCCATACGATAGCATTGTGTGAGTAACCGACCAAAATGTCTTATATCTTGCCCTTTGCTTATTTTAATTTGATGTGCATGTAAGATCATACACATCACCATATTAGGAGATAAAGGCAAGAAATTGTGCACAAACTTCACTGGTCTTTGTGTGCATTGTCACCTCTGCAAATTTAAATGGGTGAAAGAGAATAAGATTTGAGTATAAGGCAGTCTGTTGGGCCCCACACTTTGAGAACCGCTGCATTAATGCTATAGCAGTCCATGTTTTCATTATGATCAGTGTGTTTTGCTCATAAGTGATTTCGATTTGGCAGACCTAGGAACTATATTAGCAGTGCTTGTTTATGCAGAGTTGTTAGAAATCCATTTAACGTACCAGTAGGAGTCTGCAAAGGGCATTATTCAGGGTCAGGTCACCACTGAACGCCTCGCTCTAAACTCAAGAGAACAAAAACAGACATTTATTTCATTACACTGTGATATTTGGTTGTGTGTGTGGGTGCATGTGTTCTCACTTGCTTGTGCTGATTCCACATCAGTTTCCTGAGCATTATCTGACATCAGACCTTCAAATTAGATTTGACACACGCAGTAAAAAACAACTTGGTTTTAGCATTAGTTCACCATAAACACAAACTGAACTCACCGGTGTAGTTGGGTTGCAGGTGTAGAACAGAGCTTCCGCTGACAGGTATCCCATCAGGGGAGGAGCACCAGCAGTAACCTGTCTGATGGTGACACTGCACCTACAGATCCAAGGTCAAGTGCAGATGTCTATGAGGTATCTTAAGACAAAATGACTGCATTAAGCAATGAACTCTAGCATCACAGTACTTCTACATAGGTTCCATCGGCTTTGCATTTTGGGATAAATATGGCAAAGGAACCCGAGCGACTTCTGGCCCGCAGAGCTTGAGAGCGAGCCAGCTGACATTTTGAACGCAATTGATGAAAGCCATAATTTCAACCCTGTTACCTCTGAATATATACTCAAATTTGTATATTATAATTGAAGGTCTACAAACAGCCTTAGCTGGCAAATATCATTGCACCACATGGCCATAATGATTTTTTTTGGTTGGCTTGTCCGTTTTCTGCATGTGTGTGTATACCTGTACAAACTGTCTATGCGGCTGTCGTCAACTGGCTGTTGGTGCACTGGGCACGTAGGAAGGCACACAGAGACTTATATATTTGACTGTTGCTGCTACATAATGCTTGATGGTGCCCTCTAGAGCAGTCCAGCACACATGCTTGAGGCCACTGGTTATCCGAGAACAGCAACTTTAGTAAGGAAATGGGAGGGGCTCTTTTATTTAATTAAAAAATTTTTCTCACCTGGCTGAATGTGAAAGACTAGTCTGTCTAACATGGGAAGACAAAATGTGGGACATGGTGTGTAGCTGAAGAACACCAGTCTATGGTCATTGAGAAAGCTGGAGGAGCTGTGATGGGGAAGTTGATGGGAGACAGACACACTGATAAAAAATTTTATAAATCTGCACTCTCTCAAAGGCCAGATTATCTTGCTAAAAGTAAGCAAAGAGAGTGCTTATTTTAAATAATTGCATGCCATATTATTTACGTACTATAGGCTACATATCCAAAACAAGCTGTAAACCGTATTCGTCAGTTGCTTTATTATTATAATTGTATGAAAAACATGGTGCTTTTCACATTTTTAATGAATTAAACACAGTAAATGGGCATTACTGATATGCCTTAAGACTAATCCACATGCTTGATTTACAATTGCATTCATATACACAACCAAAAGAATGTACACAATGGGAGCACAGAGTCCCGTAATTGACACTTTTCATGATTAATTGCGGCAGCTGTAGGCCAGATTAGATTGTAATCTCAATTATAATATTTTTTATAAATTGTGCAGCCATCACACACTACATGACATAGGATTACTTCAGCTGCCAAGTCAATCTGATGCAATCACAAACTCATGGGTAAACACACCCTGTTCAAGGAGAAGCATGACAGCTGTAAACAAGCATGTTTACATCAAGCACTAGAGTTGAAAGACAACAACCAGTTGAAGATAAGTGGCATTAAAAGGTTTTCTCCACTTTGAATGATTGTTTGCCATCTCCATTTCTTTCTGGTCCAGTGTCATGGCCACGCATGGTTGATTTTCATTAGCGCCTCACCATATGACTTCAGATTTCTTTCGTGGAGCATCATACAATTACATTTCCCATATAGTCGGCTCTTAAATATACACTGATGAGCCAAAACATTATGATCAGTCACAGGTGAAGCAAATAACACTGATCATCTCCTAACAAGGCCACATTTCATGGTCTGGGTAGATCAGATTGTAAATGAAAAATCAGTTCTCATAGTCAACATGTTGAATGCAGGAGAAATGGGCAGGAGTAAAGACCGGAGCGACTTTGATAATGGCCAAATTGTTATGGCCAGATGACTGGTTCAGAGCATCTCTGCAACAGCCAGGTTTGTGGGTTGCTCCCAGTCAGCAGTGGCAAGTACCTATCGACAGTGGACAGAGGAGGAACAAACCACAAACTGGCGACAGGGTGTTGGGCGCCCAAGGCTCATCGATGCATGAGGGCAACGAAGGCGATCCCGTCTGGTCCTAACCTAAGGTCTACTGTGGCACAAGTCACAGAAAATGTTAATGATGGTTACGGGAGGAATGTGTCACATCACAGAGTGCATCGTGTCCTGCTGCATATGGGTAACTGGTCAGAGTGCCCATGATGACCCCTGTCCACCGTCAAAAGCACTTACTATGATCACGCGAGTGTTGGCGCTGAACGTTGGAGCAGTGGAAGACGGTTATCTGGTCCGATGAGTCCTGTTTTCTTTTACATCATATGGATGGCAGTGTATGTGTGTGTGCCATTTACCTGGGGAAGTGATGGCCCCAGGATGCACTGTGGGAAGATGACAAGCCAGTGGAGGGAGTGTGATGCTCTGGGCAACGTTCTGCTGGGAAATTCTGGGTCTGGCCTGTCACTTGGACATCAATTTGACATGTGCCACCTACCTAAACATCATTGTAGGCCAGGTACACCCCTTTATGGCAATGGCACTCCCTGATGGCAGTGGACCTTTCAGTAGGATAATGCACCAAGCCACACTACACACATTGTTCGGGAATGGCTTGAGGAACATGATGAAGAGTTCAAGGTGTTGCCCTGGCCTACAAATTCCCCAGATCTGAATCCGATTGAGCATCTGCGGGATGTGCTGGACAACCAAGTCCAGTCCACAGCGGACCCACCTCGCAAATTTAAGGATCTGCTGCTACTGTCTTGGTGCCAGATACAATAGGACACCTTCAGGGCTTTTGCAGAGTTCATGCCTAGGCAGGTCAGCACTGTTTTGGCGGTATGCGGAGGACCAACAGCATATTAGGCAGGTGGTCATAATGTTTTGGCTCAGAGTAATCCTCCAATGTATGGAATGTGTCTAATTTGACTCCAGAGTAACTGAATCATCTACATCTTGTCACATGCAACTCATACGTGCTCAAACCATTATTCTTATGGCTCTGTTTACACATAGCATCAAAATGTAACTTTTCAGTTCATGTTACAACTTCTCATACAGGGAAATTGCCAGTGCTAAATTTCCAGGCATTTCAAACGAGTAGTGTTCAAACATGACCTTGAAACTGAAAATATCAATTAATTTTCTATAAAAGGCAGTATGTGCGAAAGAGACTACAGTCTATTGCAGAGGTTTGGTATCTCTGGTCTATTGCTTTATTTCAGTGTAAATTAGTTACCCTAGTGTTGTAGGACAGTAGAAACATTGGTTGTAGGAAAGGCCACTTTTTACCACCAATTCATCTTTACAGTGTAGTGTAGATATGAACTGCAAGAGTAAAATATTTCAAAGAATATTTCACAGACAAAATCAAGATTCTAAAGTATCTTCATATTTGGACACTAAACCATGCATTTCCTTTCAGCAGGTACAAATCATGAATTGTCAAATTCATTAGATCAGATGGAAGCTCTTCACAGTCCAGTTTCAAATGTACAACAACGAAACAGTGAAAGTGACATGAACACAGGTGTGCATAAATCTGTTCGTGCCAAGTGTGGAGTAGCAAACAACAGCCAGACAGCACAGAAAGTCAACAATGTCTCTGTTGGAGAACAAGGCTGCACTGTTGACCTGAGGCATGCCTGACAATTTTATAACCGTGAATGAAAATAAATCTACAGTCGGAGTTCCTCAGGTTAATTCTGAAAAAGAGCCTTGGTGCTACCTTGCTGACAGGTGCACATATTTTCAATTTTATGCCAATTGTATGTGGAGAGACAATAAAAAGAACCCAGTATAAGGCTAAATGTGTTCCAATTTGCTTTTAGACAAACAATCTTTCCAGATTTATGTTTTGGTGGGTTAACATGTGCATTTATGACACACACAATGACAGTAAAATAACAACATACAGAGATATACAAAAACAGAAATTAAATGTGTAATATATTTGACACCAAATATTAATATTTACTCTAAATTAAAAATTATATTTTTGATATCTTACTGTGTGATTGTCTCTTATTACAGCACGTTAAATTATCTTAATTAAAATGTTGCAAAAAAAAAGTTTTAATTTTAGGATATCCAACAATTAATCTGATCTTTTTCATCCAAATTTATTTTAAAATATGTATGTGTCAAAATCATCCCCTTGCATCTGTTCAGAATTAGGTTTACCTCAGATTTGTCAGTCGTCGTGACTGAATTTTACATCAAAACAACGAGCATGATTCCCGCCACAACAGCCCACGCTCTGCGTTCGGTAGCGCTCTTCCCGCCTTTGTATGAATTTAAACACAGGTCGCGCGTCTCCACAACAGCCAGGATTCGGAGGTTGAAGACAGCTGAAAAGCCCGCGCGAACTCATGTTGTCATAGAAACCTAACCGCTCGCTTGTATCCTGCAAGCTTTTCGACGACGAAAAATGATAGACGATAAAAATACCAATTTATTCATTTATTTTCAGTAAAGAAGCTTCAAGTAAAACAATCGTTACGTCTCCTGTAGTTTTTACATGATATTTAGAGCTCAACACGGCCGAATGTATTGACTTCCACACACAGGAAACTTCAGTCCCTCATCAGGGTGGTTGGGGAGGACGGTAAGTGAGCACTCTACTGGGGGTGTCATTTTAACTGGAAACTTAGTTTATCCTCTTTTGCATTAAAAATAATGCTAACTGTAATCTGAGCTTTCTTACAAATTTTCTGGCCAAGTGTTATTTACTCTCATTGAACTCAGAACATTGATTTATTAAAACCAGCCATTTGTCATCTCAATATTAACTACAGTCAGAAATGTAAGCTTTAAGAATGAATCAAAACACTTTTCTAAATCTCAAACAAGCAGGGACACAAGCAGGGACACAAACAACGCATTCAAAGTGGTAATATTTTATAAGCAAACTTTGTGTTCATGTGAAATTCACTTTTCATTTTGAGACCAAGCATTTTTGTAAATTTCCATTACAGCAGATAAGGTTTGATATTAGAGTACAAAAAAAAAGAAAAAAAATCCAAATTTTAAATGATTCTCTTTAACTTTGCAGATGCTAAGAGCAGACTTTTTATCCAAGTCTGTTCAAATTTTCTGAAACACATCTGCCCATCCTTATCCCCGCCCTCTACCCTTAATTTGATTCTCCCTTGAATTAGGCTAATTCAACACTTTCGATTGCAAATCATCCTGCCATTCATTTCGGAGCATGGTTGGTATTGGATACATGATTGCATAGATTTGTTAAACAGTAATTTAATTTGAATTAAGACATAATGAACATTCCACTAAGACTTCTGCTCTTCTCAACCTCCAGAGATGTCCACTGGGTCCCTGTCCCTTCCTATAGTAAGAGAAAATCGAGTGTACAACAAAAAGAAAAAGAAATAGGAAAGAGAGAGAGAGAGAGAGCGCAACCTTCAGCTACCAGGCACAGTTGTGCTTTATTTGGATTAAATATATATATTTTCTTTTTTTTTTCACTCCTCGTGGTTTATTCTGTAGCTGTATTGAAGCTCCTACATGGACATTCAGGAATATTTTAGAAACAATTACAGATTGATGCCATTATTAGTTACAATTTTCAGAGAAATCCATAAGGGACATGTCTCCTTGAGTCTGGGAGTCGAGAGAACGCTGTATGGTTGATTGCGGAAAAAAAACTGACAGGGCATTTTTGTAGTTTTATTCTTCAATGCCAAAAACAAACTAAACTAAACCAAACCAAACCTGCAGCCAACTCGAATCTGCCTACAGTACTCCACAGGGGTGAAACTGCTTGTTTACACTATCATCTGTATTTATGATCTGAAGCCCTGTGTGACCACCATGGGTAACCCAACAGTTCTGTGTACTGGAAAATAAGTATGTACAGCATAGAATCCCACTAACTCAAAATTGCTGGAGGAGAAAAAAAAAAAAGAAAAAAAAGAGGAACAGGTTGAGGTTAGATTTTCTGTTCCACAGATCCAGCAAAATGGGTTAAGAAGGAATGTCACAAAATTAGCTATGAAAACACTTGTCATTCTTTCAATTTTCCAACAATATATAGGCTTGCTATCTGCGAAATAACATTCCAACCCGAAATCAAAACCTCCCACCCCATCAACAAAAAAATTAAAACAAAGAAAATAGCATGTTAACTGGAAAAGCTTGCGCCCTCCCCACCAGGGGGTAGAGGGTGCAGGTTAGGTGTCTAGGCATAGACTGAATCCAAAGCAGATTCTTTAAGCTTTCTTAGTTCTATTCCAGTAAAAACTAGATTTTATATTTTTCTAATTTGTTTAGCCCAAAGGCTTAACATCAAGTGTCTTTACAGGTTACTGCTGGTGGTGGTGATAACTTGAAAGCTAAAAAGTAACATGCGCGAGTCCTTTCGATAGTACATATGTAATTTGTTACATATGTTATGAGAAAACGGGAGAGATTAAGCATGGTTAAAGAATCTGAGCTGTGGCCACAGTCCAAACCCATACAACCACTGCCATGACACACTGAACCTGCTAAACAATTTAAACTTCTATTTACTTCTATATAGGATCTTTCCTCCCTTTCCTTAAGCTCTCCAAGACCGACATGTATAACACAGAATCAATAGGGTATCCCTCGAAGTGTGGCAAGCTTAATCAGCAGTTATCTGCTCCTCTCACAATGCCATGGCAACCCTCCTCCCCTAAACTTAATTGCCCCCTCCCCCTCAGGTGTGCTTTTAAGTCCCATTTCCAACACTCTTAAATATCTTCCTCTTCTTCAGGAGCACTGATCTCTTTAAGGACTGGATGGGTGAGAGAAAGACAGATGTAGCTTCATCCAGTGCTCTCATCAATCTAGTCTGTCAGGAGATCAGAACTGATGCAGGAGAAAGAGCTGCTCCGGAGTTCTGGAGGTGGCCCTTAGAGGTCGCTCTCTCCATACAGGGCGGTGGAGAAGGACATGTAGTCCAGCGCACCTGGAACTGCATCAGGGCCTGTGTATGGTGCCATTCGGGCAATGCAGTACTCTGCCTGGTCAGGAGGAAGCTCACGCCTCAACTCCTCTGCTTTGATGTAGTTCTGAAAAAGAGTTCAAGGTTTGAGATCAATCCACTTTAACCATTAATTATTCTGTTGCAAGTTTGCTGCACTAGCATACTAATATACACATTCTTACCTTGTCTCCAGCAAGGATCTTAAATGAAGCGATGACCTGGTCTGCAGTGTCCGTATCGGTTGTTTCCCTCGACATGTAATCAATGAATGCCTGGAAGGTCACTGCTCCACTGTTGTTGGGGTCAACAATGCCCATAATACGAGTAAATTCAGCATCACCCTGAAGATCAGAGGCTAAAGGTTAACCCAGATAAGCCAGGAGGACAGTCCTTCACATGGATACTAATGAAGTCTTATGAACAATTATGGCATTCATTATAATCTATTTAGAAGTCTTAATTTTATTTTACAGATGTGATTATATATTATTAAAATACTTAATATTTTCAATTCCACAGAAAACAAAGCCCATGGAACCAAACAACATCTGACAATAAGGAACAATTAAAGCAAGCACATGCAGGAAATCAGGAGAAAATGTGTTGCGGTAGACTTAAAAAAAAAAAAAAAAAGAAGAGGTAGAAGTACCAGGCTGTTCCCAGTTGCAATGAGCAGTGCACGGAAATCATCGCTGTCCATTATCCCAGTACGCTTCTATTGACCGCAGAGGGAAGGATGAGGAGGAGAACAGAAACAGGTAGGATGCAGGTGGAAAGCACATAAGGTGAGATGATGTTACAAAAAAGTAGTGATAGATAATTAGGGGAAGTTATGGCAGGCACAAGGAAAAGGAAGAAAAAGGGAAAGAAAGAGGAAGCATTGAGAAACATAAAAAAAAAAATCAAGCAATAAATTCAGCTGACCTGCAGAGGGCACCTTATCAAGCAGCAGCGCAACAGGTGAGCGAGTAAGCATATTAGTGAGTGATGGAATGAATGAGTGACAGGGCATAACACAGACGGCAGGCACTGTATTCCTGTCCTCTCTGGCTGTGCTCATACCTGCTTGTTGTTTTCTACGTCGTAACCCAGACTGATCAAACAAGCCTTGAACTCCTCAGCTGCTAAGACACCACTGTGGTCCTGTAGTAAGCCAATCACGCAAGAGTTCAAGGTGGATGGACCGATCAAACATGCAGATGAAGAATGGTGATTCCGACAGACAATGACATAGCATGTATGGGATGGAGGTGGTAGCGTATCAAAAAAGAAAAGACGACAAAACATAGTGGATGTCAGACAATGGCATGTGACTGGTGGCATACAAGTCATATAAACATAAACAAGACTAATGAAATGTACCCATGACATGGTGAGTGAACTGATTTCTTATGTCATGCAGTAAATTCAGCTCATAATATAAAGGACCATTATAAAAGCACTACATTTGTTTTACTCTTATACCGTGGCAACATTTATCCACTCTAACATAACCCTCATTACCTCACTTTCACTAGACTATATTTACATATTGGTGGCAAGTGGTACACCTCAGGTCAGAGGTGTTTGACGCACAGGATATTTCAGATGTTTTCCCTTCAATTAGCGCCAGAATGAGTGGAGAAAATGAAGATTGAGAAAATATTAAATCAAGTCCAACCAAATCTTTAAACTATTTTGATCATACATCAATCAACCTGAAATTAAGCATAACCTTTCACATTAATATAAGCAGCATACACTAAATTTAACCACACTCCTCTTTATGTGGGCACTTGTTAATCCTATGTTATGTCCTTGATAATTTAAATGGTCTGATGCTCAGAATTCACAGCTAACACAGTTGCATACACAGCCTTTATACATTTTAAAGCATTAGTATTCTGTCATTATTTACTTATAGTCTCGTCATTTCAAACCGCAAGACTTTCTTCTGTGGAACACAAAAGATGGCACGCATTGTTCACTCTATTCTTTCCATACAACTTGCCTCGTGAAGACATGTTGTACCAGGTTTGAAGCCAAACACCATGGGTTCTCAAGTGTCTCATGATCGAATGACAAAATCTTACGGCTTTTTAAGACTTGTAATAGCACAAGTTGTATGGACTGCTGTGTGAATGCTCTTCAAAACATATTTTGCATTCCAATGAAGAAATGGTAATGGAACAGCATCAAGAATGGTGATTTTAATTTTTTAGTGAACTATTCCTTTAATATACTGATCTTGAATAACTTTTACTGTTGTACAAATACATTTTCTTCGATTGACAACATTTAACTATGTCCCTTTGACACAAACCCAAACACATGTACACAGAGTGCCTGACCTTATCGAAGTGATTGAAGGAGGCGCGGTACTCGTGAAGCTGCTCCTGGCTGATGCCTTTAGCATCTCTTGTCAGAATCTGGTTCTCAATCTCATTTATGGTGCGAGCAATTGTAGTAAGTAGTTGCTCCCAGCCAACACGCAGGTGCTATAAAGCAAGGAAATAGCATGTAGGAGTTACTACTTGGTGTAAACACTATACATCTGTTGATCCTGCATAGTTTAAGCAGTAAATCAGTGTATGAAAATGTTGGTGTCTTTCTTGCATATGCATACCTCCATAGTGTAAGCAGTGTATTTGTTGTCAAATATAAGTGCTTCCTGAATGAGCTGATGGTCTCCCTCGAGTTTATCGATGTTGGGTTTGTATTCGATAATACTATGCTCGTACTGACGCAGGTGAGTCAGCTGATCCTCAAGCGTTCCGTTCATCTCGATTGATATCCGGCCAATCTCCTACACAGATACCATGTTACGGAGAGAGACACATGAATCTTTCCATTTTTTTCCCTCATACCATTAACAAGACACCATATAGTGGGGAGAGAGATTTTAAGAGAGGAGTTGACCATACTACATCTTGGTGACCAAGGTGACCATACCTCCATCTTGTTTTGTATCCATGGTCCAATCATGTTAGCCTGGTTAGCAAACTGGCGTCTGAGGTGGTCATTGGACTGCTGGCGTGCAAGTTCCTCCTGCAGAGCCTGATCACGTTGAGGAACCAGTTGCTGCACCTGTACACAGGAGACAACATCAATACCTACAGTCTCCACTGATTTGTAAATCTACATCTAAAGAACTACACAAATCAACTGGAATGACTTTCCATGCTATTTCACAAAGACGAAGGGAGAGAACTGGAGGAATCAATCTCTCTTATTCATCGATCATAATTCATATGAACAGACACTGTCTTACCTTGCCCCATTTGCTGTCAATGCTCTGAGGGGTTATGCTGGTGTAAGGATTATTTCCAGCCAGTTTGATGCCATTGTACTGAGCGATTTTCTGCACTTCAGCCTGGATGGCCTGGATCGCTTCCCGCTCTTTATTCGCCTCTGGAAGAGTTGACTTAAACTGCTCATGAGCTGTCATCAGTCCCTACAGAGAGAAAGAGAAGTTAAGCTAAAAGTTGCCTTCCATCCAATGTTGGATTGTATTTCCTTAATCTTTTTGTTGACTTGAAAGGCCAAGACTGATTTAGTAGAATATTATAACTCAGTTCTTTTGCGTAGACACTTTAAAGTTGTCAGTGTTGTACCTGGATCTCCTCTATGTTGTGCACAATGAACATATCTTGAAGGTCCTCCATTGCCCCCTCCATCCAGTTGTTGAATGGTGCCGCCCTCTTAGCGTACTCCAGGTAAAGCTCATCAATAGACTCAAGCTGTTTCTCTGTTCTCTGCAAATCATTTACATCCACAATAAGAATTTGTGAACATAAATATGTCAAAGTGTCTTTACAAGAAAGTGTGTACCTCAAGAGAATCTCTACGACTCTGTGTTAGTGAACCCAGAGCATCCCACTGCTCACAAATCGTCTGACAGCGAGCATTAACACTCTGGGAATCATAGTAGTCCAGCTCACTACAATACAGAAACAGTAGTTTGAGCTTGTTATTCTTTTTCAACTGACAACCTTACTCCATAAAAATTGTGTGAGCCTCAGTTTCATTAGCCCCATCTGTCCGCAATTCACTGCCTTGTTTTTTGTAATTTTCTCACTTGAGCTCCTGCGCAATGGCGGCAATCTGCTCCACTCGGTCTTGGTGGGCGGCAAGGTCACTCTCGAACGCCTCATGCTTCTTTAGGAGAGCTTTAATCTCGGACAGAGTTGCAGTCTCATAATCCTTCTGTGTTAGCATGGCCTCCTTACCTACACACAAATAACCAGATCAATTAAGTTTTTTTTGCATTTAAGGACTGCAAAAAAAATTAAACCACAACAAATCAAAACGAAAGGCAAAAGAATAGCCTCTCAACGAATGGGAGTATGACAATTTGTGATTATCTGGGTTAACGATAAGTTTGTAAGTTCAGATGTAGTTTCTATATTTGTACCATCTGTCCAGCTCTCATGGATGGCTGCTTTCTGTCTAAACTTTTCTGCAAGATGGTCAAGCCTCTCCAAACGGCGGATCTCATTCAGTAGCCACTCTTCATAGCCTTTCTCTGCTCCTTCCAAATTATGCCATGCCCCATTAATGTCCTAAAAAAAAAATATATATTTCAGTGAAATGTCTTTCAGAATTGAGCCAATGGCTTCAATCTGAAAACATAACCACGACACAGCAGGTTGGGAGTAAACATTAGTATATACAGCAATAGCAATTTTTAGAAGTCTTTTTAAACTAAATGAACGTGTTGTACATAAATTATACACTTACTGACACCATGCGTCCCTCAGACGGCATAAAGGCAGGCCGGTTGCTCAAACGGAGTTTGGTCTGCAATGTGTTAAAGTTGATCTCTAACTGACATTTCTCCTGAACTTTGGGTGGTTTGTGA
Organism: Xyrauchen texanus; assembly: GCF_025860055.1. Lineage (NCBI taxonomy): Eukaryota > Metazoa > Chordata > Actinopteri > Cypriniformes > Catostomidae > Xyrauchen > Xyrauchen texanus. The sequence continues at coordinate 34,560,054 of NC_068313.1, read as the reverse complement.
ACGCGACGGTAATCACGGAAATCTTCCAATTTCTGCTGCATTTCTGTCATCGTCTTCTCTGGAGCACGATTTTCCAACCATGGGATTGTCCTGCGTATCCACTCCAACAACTACAGAAAAAAGCACATAGCATGCAAGAGTAAATCAATAAAGTTCTGAGGAGAAATACCTGCCTTTTCAAAATCAGAGACAATGTAACACAATCTACTTACTATAGAAACATTAAAAGTACAATAAAATAAAACACACTATCTTTACAAGAGACATTAAAAGTACAAAATACACTTTTTGTATTTTGTGTAAAAAGACATTCATAGATGCTCGACCATTTGAATGGTTTAAAATATACATGTACATCAACTCAACACCATACAACGAGAAACAAATTGGACTCACATCACTGGCTAGCTTCTCATAGTCCTCCATCAGGTGCTCGTTCTCCTGATTGACCGCCAACACCTTGCAGATACGATTGGCTGCTGTCTCAGCCTATCACAGAACAGGAAATTTACAAACATATTTCTTCACATATCTTCCTGAAAAATAACTATAAAATTGTATCCATATGTCCCTGTGTGTCAAAGAGCATATCAAACTCATACTGTCAACTATAGAAGTATATAGTGTACACCATATGTTTTAAGAAGTGTGATACAGTATACACTGTATACTTCAATTGAGAAATCTGTTTTTAGAAATGTCAAGATGCTGCTTTAGCTGACACTAATTACCAAATATTTGATGGTTTCTTGTTTGGTCAGTAAGTTTAGCGAAAAAAGAGATATAGTTAAATTTGAACACACGCAAATGACGTATTAAGCAAACACTGAAACAAAACTCCAAGTGTTGTCAGTTAATAATGTGCTATACACAAATTCACATGCATAAAAATTAGGGCTGCCCCATAACAGTTGACCAAACGTTAGTCCATGAGAAGAGTCTTGGTCGGTTGGTCGTTGAAAAAAAAATAAAAAAATTACGTACACCGGTATTACCGCTGGTTGGATGCTAGATGGTACTATGGGGTCATTTTTGTTAAGCAGGGTTAGGATTAAGCCTACACAAATAAGCAAGACACCTTGATTTCAAACTTTGGACTTTTATTTTTTATATATATTTTAACAAAAAATTTAAATGAAACTGGAAAAATATTAAGTGAAATTAAAATGTGTGTTCAACTTTTTGAAAGATGGCTTTACAACTGTTGTGAAGGACAACATATCTCTGGCAAAATAACCTACTTCATATGTGCATTCTCTACCAGACGGGTTTTTCGTTGTCTGGGAAAAAACATCATGTGTTTGAATAGATTCATTTTGTTACCTCCTTAACGAGATAGATATATAAATCATGGTTCGAGGTGAACGTGTTTGTATTATTTTATGTTTTAATCACAGATGTGTTGGCTGCAGAGTTGCGTTCACAATAAACTGCTCTGTGGAAATAAAGCGAACTGTACTCAAAGCACCTCCTGAGCTGAGATGTCCGAGGTCATTTGCAGCACTATTCATGCAAAACGAAAAATTCAGAAGACAGAAAAAAGGATGGAGGCGTGCACGAGACTGCACGCCTCCATACAAATGTACATGCGGCATAGACGGCTTTTCTGTCATCTGTTTTTAAAAATATAATAAAAGTGTGTGTCTGTGCTGCTGGGCAAATTAATTGTAATATTAATTTGATGATAATAATAATAGCCTAAAAATATTAATTTAATACATAGAGAAACGAGCCAAATAGTCTCGACATCGTCAAAGACGAAGCTATTGGCAATCATTCTGACCATCGTCGATCCCAGAGATCATTCATCTGTCAGCACAACTCTAATGTGCATTTCTCTCTTTAAATTAACAAAATGTTCAGACAGTCTCCTTGCTGCTTTTTCTGACACAGAATCATTACCGCTTTTGCCGGTGTCGCTGTGGCTCACTTCATGCGTGCACTTGTAAAATGTCTATTTTAAAGGCTCCTTATTACGCTTTAGTATTTCTCTGTAATGCAGAACAGTGTTAGCAATGTTTCTTATAACATTCTCAGCCCTGGAACTCCTATATTGTTTGGGGGGCATCAGAAAATGGTGTAAGTAATTAAGTTAATATCATAAACGTGTGGCGACTAGTCGACTAATGGCTTAAACTAATGCCTACTAGTCGACTAGGAAAACCTTTGGTCGGGGCAGCCCTAATAAAAATAGACAAGTTAAGAATCACGTCAACATTACATACTTGACAGGTTGCAAAAGATGCTATTATGCTAATTGATGTTCCATGCAAAACCCAAAATTGGTTAGTTTAGAAAAAATGTGTTTAACAGCAAAATCCACATGCTATTTTCAAAATCAAATCGGCATTCTCCATTTTTATACCACAACAGGAGGATCTCTTCAGGTTTCTTTACAGCTTTAACTAATGCTGAAACATAGAAAGTGTTTAAATCGCTAAAGTAAAATGCTAAAAGCACATTAAAGCAATTGCAAAGAATGACCAATTTAAGCTTCAGTTCACAAGCAAGTTTAAAGTCTGTTTCGAAATTTGTAATACCCATCAAAATTTTAAGAATGAAAAATGCTTCTCTAGACGTCAGCTAATAAATCAGTTGTCAAAAACGCATAAACCGCATGGAAACACACTTCTAATGAATTAGCACTTCTACATACAGTATCTAGCAGAAAATGTACACAATGTTCAACGTAACAGTGGACTAAACATTAACAAATTAAGTGCATTCCCATGTAAAGACAAATATTGCATAAAACAAAACAAGAAAAAAAAAAAAAACAGTAACCCCAGCGCTTCAAATTTAAGCATTGCAAAATTAAATTGTGAATTGCTTTATGATTTTCATATTTGCACTCCTCAATTAGGTCAGAAAAATTACTTAAATTTTTTCACCCAGTTTTGTGATTTGTGAGTGCAAATATGAAACATCAAGTAATGCAATTAACCATTGCAGCATTTAAAGTAATCTGTGATAGACTTTAAACCCATTAAGAGTATTAATGAGAGCAGAACCATAGGAAAATAAGTGTATGTAAAGGAGGTGAGGGTAATGGTTAAGTTATAGTGAAGCCCAAAGTTGTGATGGGTCAAAACCAGCCAGTGACCTCTATACTCAAGTCGCTTTCACACCTGGTTTGTTTTTAATAAATTGCTGGCATTTTCCTGTTGGATTTGCACTGTTCTTTAGATCTGAGTGTATCCAAAGGCGAGATACAACTACAATGCTATCTAACAAACCAGGTCCGAAAGACACCTTAGGAGTTACAGGGCCACAAGTCAGGGATCAAAGTTCTCACCTTCTGAGCACCAGAGAAGGCGTGATAGAAACAGGAGACGTAGGTCATAATAGCCTTCTCGTCCGGCCGTAGAGTGCCCACGATATCTATAGCAAAGCCAGCAGAAAGAGAGAGAAAGAGAGAGAGATAGCCGTGAAGCAAAGCAACCCATAGCCTGTGTGTCCCCACTGAAAGAGGAAGGGGATGTCTGCGGGTCAGCTGATTATGCAGAGGCATTTTAGGGGCTCCCCCATTGAAAGGGAAATGGGGGTTGGAGTCTGGCGTTAAAACGATGACAACCCTCCTAGTGAGAGAGAGAGCGAATCCGCTGTTGAAAAAGGAGATCTGTCGTAGGCCAGAGGAGGGCGGGTTAGGACATACACACAACACATAGGCTGTATGCGTGTGTATTCATTGGCGCCCCCCTCTGGTCATTCCAGTACTGGTGGAAAAAGCCATGCTGAAGAGGAGCTGGGGTCACAGTGATGAGAGGGTCATAGGGTTAGGGGTCATGGGAGCGGGATGGGGTACCTTCTGGGCTCCAGAAAAGGCATGGTAGAAACTGGACACATAGGTCATTATGGCTTTCTCATCTGGACGTGCAGTGTTCACAATGTCTGCAGGAAAACAAAAGTTATACACACACACACACACATACATATGCACGCACATACAGGGACATAGACAGGACTTAAACGCAGATGTAACAGTCATGCGTAGACAACAGCAGTTACATATATAATGACATGCAAAAGACGATACTGGCGGCATCCCAATTCTCAGATTTTTACTTTGCATTACAAGCAGGCACTTCACTTGTCATAGGAAAATATATATTTTTGAGTTAGTAGTAAGAGAGTATGCCAGTATTGGGACAAACTGCCATGTCATTTAATTTTAGCTTATTATCACATTCCCCCTTTGTCGCCTATGGTTTGTGAAAGCATGTAGATAAATGTATTACTACTGAACTTTTAGACTTGCAGCTTCAGCTTTGCATTCCTTGCGGTTTACTATAATTTAACAGACAAGAAAATGTCATAACTCCTTATACGTAATGCCAAGGGGTTGTGGGTAATATTAGCAAAAAACATCTACATATTATATTTTCCTAACTATCATTTGGGACACATCTATCATAATCTTACATATTATCTAGTCTACTTACTTGCATACTATATATATTTGGAGTGGTGGTGGCGTAGTGGCTAAAAGCACAGGGCTGTTTATCAGAAGATCGCTGGTTCGAACACCACGGCCACCACCTTTGTGTCCTTGAGCAAGGCACTTAACTCCAGGTTGCTCCGGGGGGATTGTCCCCGTAATAATTGCACTGTAAGTCGCTTTGGATAAAAGCGTCTGCCAAATGCATAAATGTAAATATATTTTAATTGCAAATAGGCACCTATTTAGGCACCTTTGGCATATTACTTTTTAATGTACTATAATTTGGGATGCACTTATTCTGTTCTTACATACCATACTTACACATATATATATATATATATATATATATATATATTTTGAAAGTGCATTTGAAAGTACTTCTTGTGAACTTTGGCAAACTATTTTAACATACTATGATTTTGTATGCACCACTCCTAATCTAACATACTAGCATGGTTAGCATGCATGAGATGCATCCTTATACTCTATATAGGGTCACAGATCAACACACACACACACACACACACACACACAAACATAAATACAGCATCATAACCATGCTCTGGTGCAGCAGTGTGAATCGAGAGATCCTGGATCATGCTTGAGGGAGAAACAACATAATGCTCAGGGAGGAAACTATGGTGACACAGTTTGTGGAAGGTATTAAGTGTGGGTTTTTGCTACGTCTGTGTGTAAGAAACCAGGAACAGCTCCTGGAAATACAGGGCATGTGCTGACATGCACAAAACACACACTTTAACACACCAACTCAATTACTCCCACAACATACCACAAGCACACACCACATCACACTGCTGAAACACACCTGGAGCACGCACATACACATTATAATGATAAAAAAATAAATCTTGCACAAACAGACAGATAAATGTACTGTATACATGCATGCGCACACACAGACTCTCACGCACACATAAAATAAGAGTAGAACAGTTTGTACCCTCTGCATCCAACATCTTGGGGATATCAAGGTATCGCTCCGCCACTTCGAAAGCATTGTTCAGATTGGTCACTGGGTCATCCTGTTAACAGATGAGTTATCAATTTAACATCAAGTCATGTGACCTTTGCTCTGCCACTATATATCTGATAGCTGTATACTACAGGGGAGTTAAAGTGTAACATTTAAGGTGTGACCAGATACACATGCAATGTGCACTTGCAGAACCCTCAGCAGTTTTCAGCAGAATTGGTATGGCCATCATTCAGGAGGTTCTACAGATACCGGTCCCTTGCATGTTTGTTTCTTGAATACTTTGGCTAATTTAATTATATGTTGAGCTACAAGTAACTCTCAGCTCCATTTAACACTTCTCAACATGTTTTAATCCAGTGGTAATCAATAGGCGGACTCCGGTCCGCATCCAGACCGAAGGACAATTAAATCCAGACCGATATCTAAATCTTTGTGCTAGTTATCTGACACCTGGCTAAGTGATTGTGTAAGCATACGTGCATACGCGTGCGGAGCGGGAATAATGCGCGCTCAAGTGCTAGAGATACTCTTTAGCGGGAATAAATCAAATCCAGCACTACGCAATTATTCCCTAGCGCTGAACGCGCATTTATTCCTGCTCTCCACGCATTACCTATCTCCCCACTAGAGGCGCTGCATAAAGCCTAATTTACTGTATGTACCTGCAGGCGCATTTAACAACAGTAGCGGAGACAATGCTACAAAACTATCTTTCGTTTAAACAAAAATGAAGCAAAATGAAACTATGAGACTGATATGTGATTCAGATGGTTCAGCTAAGCCGTACCCATATAAAATGAACAAACCGATAAAGAAGGCTGACTCTGTGCTGGGGACTGCACTGGAGCCCTAGAGGTGGTTGTGGAGAGAAGGATGTTGCACAAGCTGCTCAACATAATGGACAACACTACACACACTTAACACAACCTACTGGTCAGACAACAGTGTCTCTTCAGTAGGAGGCTCCTTCAATTCTGCTGTAATAAGGACCATTATAGGAGGTCTTTCCTGCACACTGCAATAGCCATTTACACTCTGTGCAGGGAGAGAAGACTCCTCTTAGGAGTAGCAATGCACATTTGACATTTAATTTGCACCTTAATGGCATAGATGGATAGATATGGATATATTTTGTAATTCTGTGTTCTGTCTTCTTACCAACCTCATTGTGTGCTGCTGTAACGGAAACGTCCCTTGTAGATAAATAAAAGTACCCTCCCTCCCTCCCTCCATCTAAATCTATATAAAAATGCATATATTCTGAATGTAAAGATGGACTGCTGTCATTCAGCTTCAAAACGAACAGTTAATTTTATCTTTTAATATTCATATCCAAGTGCCTTGACTGAAGAAGTCTTGAAGAAATATTCCCTCAGACCCCACTACATTGGCTGTCTCTGTGCCCCCAATGTCTTCATCCCTTCCCAGATTTGAAGAGACTACACATATATATATATATATATATAATTATTTTACTATTACTGCCAACAAGGTAAGTTATAAAAACTACTGAAAAAATATATATCATCATAGCTATCTGACACCATGTAAGCTACGTATCATTATCCAGAACTTTGCTGGGAAGGAAATGTAGAGATCGGACCACTTGGAACTTTAAGCCTGCAGAAGTTCTTTAAAAATCAACACAGAAAATGCTAAAAGTCTACGGATCCCAATTGGGCCCAAGCATGCCTCAAAATCCTTTAGAACGTGGTCTATCACATGAGTTTTATTTGTTCTCTGCAGAGGTACTCACCTTTCTCAGTTTATCATAATCAATGAGCTCCGGCCTGTGTCTATGGATCAGGGCATTGAAGGCGAGACCATCCTTCCAGCTATCGAGAGAGAGGAAAAGAGTGTCAGTCAAGTAAACAGGAACTACACATTTCTTATGCTTGTCCAGCAGAGGGCAGCATTCAAACCACGACTAATAAGGTCCCTTATTCTTCATACATGTGATAACTGGACTCTAAACTAGCAAACTACAGTACAACAACTTTTCTGTGCCACTTAACAGCAACGGTGAACCAGACATTACATACTTGGGTGCCATCCTATATCCTTCTCATCTTTAGGAATTAGTGTATGCTTTTTTTATTCAAATAAATGCGTAGCCCATTTGCAACACTGCTTTATGCAAAACCTGCCTTCACACCAGAGGAAATCAAAACACTCCCTGGATCTGATCCCAATCAGAGCAGAAATCAGTCAAAGATTCAAGACTATATCAAAAGGTCAATGCTAATGAGTGTCATGATCTAACCTGATATGGAAGTTCTGAACGTTGACGTTCTTATATGGAGCAGTCTTTCTCTGACACCAGAGCAACAGTCCTTCTTTAGCAGAGGTTTCTGCAAAGCGAGAAAGAGAAAAACGACAAACACAATAAGAGAAAGATTGTGCATGTCTTTGAGAGACAATGTTTGAAAGACAGAAACTATACCTTCCACAGAGATGTCTTGGATTGCAAAGCGGAGGATGATGGTCCAGATCATTCCCAAAGTCATCTTGGCATTTCCATCCACAATTTCTACAAACGCAGACACATTCAAAACCGTAAGATGTTGACAATGAGAAACCAAGCGATGGTTTATAGTTAAAAAGTACTTAAATATTGATATTTTTGCACCAGAAGCAATCGTGTTTAATTATAATTGGATCAAAGGAAAATCAATAGGTCTAGCTCTTCATTCAGATATTCAGAGCTAGTGCTTTGAGTGTATAAATCTAGAAAGAGTCACATTTTAACAATTCATCATTTAGGTGGGGCCTGGTTAGCTCAGCGAATATCAACACTGACTACCACAAGTCGTGAGTTCGAATCCAGGGTGTGCCGAGTGACTCCAACCAGGCTCCTGAGAAACCAAATTGGCCCGGTGGCTAGGGAGGGTAGATTCACACGGGGTAACCTCCTCGTGGTCATGACTAGTGGCTCTCGCTCTCAATGTGGAGTGTGGCAAGTAGTGCGTGGATCGCAGAGAGTTGCATGAGCCTCCACATCTGGAGTCTACGCTGTGTCATGCACAACGAGCCATGTGATAACACAGACCGTCTCAGCAGAAGAGGCAACTGAGCCTTGTCCTCCGCCATCAGGATTGATGAGTATGTTAAATGTACAGTTCACTGACATTTTTTTCTTCTGTTTGGGGGAAGGTTTTTTTTGTGCAAGTAAAAGAGTATGTGTCTAATGTATTTACTTCTCTAAAGCATTACTTAACCAAGTTTCAGGATATCCTCCATCTCAGAATCGTTGGATAAGTAATTTGGCATGTTCATTAAACACGCTATTGGTACTACAGTATGTAAAGTTGGCTAATAGGTAATCTTTTCTTAAGGGGAGTTGGATGGTAACAATCTGCTGTCAATATTGTATTTCTATCTGTTGGCTTATGATAGACGGTTGTATGTAATGACTCATTCATCTTAGTCAACTTTACATCCAAAAACGTATTGTTTCAAGACTCTTATCCATTGTAAACTTTATAGAAGGAACTCTGGAATTAATTAACTCAGAAAATGCCTATAGTTCTATTTTGGAACCAGTCCATATAAAACAATCGTCAATATATTGTGTCCAATATTTAATGTATGAAATAAAGGGGTTATTGTCTCCTATGTGCTACCCACTGCGGCATGGTTCCTGCTGTAATGACTCAAATTGCAGAAAAAGAGACTCCACGTTCCAGAAACAGCACAGAGGCTCAGAAAGGTCAAAACCTCACAAACACACATGCATGTTCATCTTTATGTCTGCTTTGGGATTTTGACTGTTGACTTTGTTAAGATGTGTTCAAAGGATTTTAATTTATACCTTCTGCACCAATGGACACCAGCTTGACTCCTTTGCTGGCGATGAAGTCCAGAGCTTTGTTGACATTGTTTATCTTGTGCACTCTCATCTTGCCTCTTTCAGGTTTAGGTAATCTCTCCCCTGTGCAAACACACAGACAATTAGCGGTCACTCTTCCCTGATTATTTTTATGCAGTATCAAAAACATCCACTCAACATCTTGGCAATGTTTCACACTGCTTTGGAAATCAACTCGCTTGACTTGGCAAGCAACGTCATGGATGAATCGATACATTCCCGTTCTGATGCATGTGATCAGCCAGTAAATCTCAAACTAAACATACTAACATGTTACCAGGGTGAGAAGGTATAATGTTAAAAGTTCACTAACCTGCAATGACCTCTAGGAGAAGCATTAGTTTGAGTCCATCTCTGAAATCCTCCTCGATGTTTTCGATTTGTGTTCCTGACTTCCGCAGGTGAGAGTTGCACCAGGCCGTGAAAGTCTAGAACAAACAGGAAAATATGTCAAAATAGGAAGCAAGGTCATACAGCCAGGGAAAAGGGAAATGTGTTGCGTTGGGGTCTAGTTAATGAAGGAATGCTCAAGATGTTTGCTCCGGAAACGGGTATAAAAAAAAAAAAAACAACAACAACATCTTATCCCGTTTTTAGTTACCATCCATTTCTCACAAAGACGACAACAACATCTCTGTAACAGTTTGACAAACCCTGTAATTTATTTGCAGAGAGAACTCAACAGAAGAGCGGCACAGTTACTCAAATAATTGAGATTAAACTTACAGCTGCCACAATTAACTAATCATGAAGTGTAAATTACAGCATTCCATTTTGGTCTAATCCCGTTTCGTCAAAATATTCCGTTCATAATGCAGTGGCTGATCATTGTAACCAATCATAGACATATTTATAGTGCCCCTTTTTTCTCTAAAATTTTAACAGATATGTTTTCCTTGATCGCGAAGGAGGCCAATGTGAAGTTCACCATTTAAGCTGCGTTCACACCGCCAGCACGCAGCGACAAAATGACCATATCTCATTCATTTTCAATGAGAGCTGGCGATTTCCGGCAACACGAGCGACGGCGACCAGATGTGGGCGTGTCCAGTGACACAACAAAGTTGAGAAAGGTTTAACTTTATGAAAATTGGCGACAGCCAATATGAGAGATGTTAGAGCTCACGTGATCCTAATATTTTAATAATAATATTAATTGTAAAGAAACAGTGCTGTTTACACTCTCCATACACACCACTAGCGACCTAACCGCCAGCCACTGGCGACATGCAGCAACAAAGTAGCTGGCAGTGTGAACGCAGCTTTAGGCGCCATCTTGATATAGGTCTACAAATGTATACATTTTGTTTTTTAAAAAAGCAATAAAGTAATCAAGGAACACCGTTCTCAGCTTGTTTTTGGACATGTAACCTGCATAAAATATTAAACAAAACACCATACAATTTTATTAATCAAAATCAATTGAAAGTACATTATCAATTGGAAAAAACCTACAATTAAAAGCTAGTTTTGTAATAACTGCATCCCAACTTGAGATCCTACTATGATGTAATAAAATTTATAGAGGCGAGCAGCTGTTAAACTCAAGTCCTCTCCAAAAAACATCTCACAACACCCTAGCGTGAACCAGCATCTAAACACACAGAGACAGGCATCGAATCACAGTGGGAAAGGGGTCTCTAGGCCTGCAGCCACGAACACAAAGACTCCATTGAGTTTAGTGGATAATGAGCCCCTTCACCACCACCCCTCCCCTCATACAACAGGCACCTACCAGGGACAGGACAGCCACAAAAACAATTCAGCCTTCACACACATACACATACATATGTCAGGACCTGGGTCTGGATGGCATATAAACACGGTCAACAAATGCCATTTGATGGGGCCTGAAAATACCTCTGCTCAAACAGGGGGCTCTGTGTGTGTAGGGAAAGCCCAGTGGGACGTCTATGATTAGTAGGGTGTGGGTGACATCATTCATCAAACAGAGTTTATCGAGGAAGACCCACTGTGCCATATATGAACGCATACATGCGCTCATTTGCCAATCTTTATAAACTGGGCATCAGTCCACAAACATAGTCAAGTATAGCACTATGAAACAGGAATTAGTGATAGACAGATAGGTGGTTTACCGTTAAAGGGTTTCCAAGAATATTGCCGATATCAATATCTAGAGGGGAAGGTTGCCAATGCCAAATATAAGGTGGATATATAATTGCTAATATAATGTGGTTGTATTTTGGCATGCACAATTTATCACCAGCTGACATATTACAGGGCGATAACTGGGGGGCCCACTTTTAAAGCATGTCATGTCCAGATTCAAAGCTTTTAAATGACACCTACTTTGTTTAAAATGAGTAGTTTTAGGGTTAAACCCAAAAGTTTCCCAATTTTCAGAAAGTCTATATTTGTGCACCACTAGTTCTTTTGACAGCAATACAATTGTATGCAAGGTAGCTAAAATTAAAAGTTTAAACACTTAATTGCACAATATTTACTCAAATTTCACTGAAAACATAAATTGCTTAAAGCTGTTGGTATATTTTGGAAATGACACAACTGGATGCTAACTGTTCTGCTAATCTGTCACATTAGATCACGGATCTCAAATGGTCAAATATTGGCCAATTACTTGCGATAATATCAGTCTTATCAATATGAACTCTTATTACACTGTACTGTATTTATATCTCCATTACAATTGCTCACTGACAAAGGTCATTTAAAATCAATGCCAGTCTACCACTAAAGCAGTAATGCGATCAGAGTAGATTGCCATAAGGTGAAGGGGTCCAATTTTGGATGACAAACAGATCAGTTAAAATGAACTGCCACTCCTCGCACAAGAACGCATGCAACACAGAACCACATCCTTCCCTGCTCCCGCCCTCACACAACACACACTAAAGCAGCACATTTGTAGATAGAGCACACTTGAGTGACAGGTGAGGATGTGGTGCCACTCACAGGTATGAAGTCAATGCACACAATGTGATTTCACAATTACCAGGGCTCCAGACTAAAGCCATTAAGGCGCCATATGGCTTGCAATGAATGTTTGCACCGTGTGTAATATTTGTGTACATGTCCTTCAATTGTCCCAAATGTAAAAAGCTTGATATACATATATACACAAACACACACATAAATGGTTTTATAGTATTGCCTTAGATGCCTCTAACATTAATCCTGGACGTGCCTCTATAGAACCTCACAAAGAGAACTTTTGTGGAACAGCGAGAGCGTGTTGACTCTGGTGTCGTTTTAAACCTTTTTACTTTAGGACATAGCGTCAATCTAATGCAATGCTTTTGGACATGCACCATGGTAATACCATGGTATTCTTTGGAGCATTTAAACACCATTATATAAGAATATAGCAGGTATACATCACAGTGCCACAGATTTGCAAAAGTATCCTAAAAGTATCTATGATAACGTCACAAAACACAAGCTCAAATACTCTCCTGTGCTTGTGTATTATAGGGGAAACTCCTGTATGAATATTCAAAAAGCAGTAATAAATGGCTTCCATATTCTTTGCAAGATCAACATCAGCATCCATCTCCCATGCAACGTCTGATAGGATAGTGTAATGGAGGCATGTACACAAAATCCTCAACGGAATGAAAGTTCAGCACAAGATCCGTTTACACCAAACGAACGCACCGTTGCTGAAGCAGTGACATTTTTAGCACCAGTTGGCAATGTTCTGGTGTGAAACAGACCTGGGTAGCGTTTCCCAAAAACATCGTAAGCCAAGTAGACCGTAGGAACTCTTGAGATGCTTTTGGGAAACTCAGCCAAGGTATAGTTTCCATAGTTTTGTAATGTCAGCGTTAAAACAAGTGTATTCAGTAGAGGGCACTCGAGAGAAATGTCACCCCATTACCTAAATCTACGCATTAGATAATCATCAGGTGTAAATGTCCAAGAGGACAGAGGAGTTAAAATTGACTACTTTATTTGCAAAATGGCACAAAACTACATAAATATCTCTCAAACAGATGCTCAGAGATTACCTTATCTGTGTAAAGCTAATATAACTGGGTTAACAGGGTTTTATTGTCATGACAACAAACTCTAGATCTTGACTTGTATTGAACCGGAAACATTCCTTTAATGTCTAAGCAAACTGTTTTACATAGGAATATGTTCTGCTTGCGTTTCATGACTAAGGCCCAATGTGTTTTGAGTCCCAGTATGATATTAAGAATCCAAGTTTGTTCCTTCTGGGTGTATGAACAAACTTTACAATCTGAGCGCTTGACCCTGGAGCCACAGTAGCAACACGAAGTCAACAGAAGAGTGAGACAGGGAAAAGAGAGAGATGATTGGGGGAGGGGAAGCCTTGTTTTGCACTTCAATGTTCTGTAGGAGTTGCCCCGGTGGACGACATGCTTATTTGTTGTTTTATTTATAGCACTTCCGGTCTTTGTGAGACTTCCAGTAGTGTTCCTAATGGGTCGGATTTCTCAGCCAGACTCCAGGAACGTTAACCTTCGCAATGGCCTAGGTTGGATCAATTTTGAGCAGCATATGCCAAGTTGGCATTGCCAACACCACCAAATATCTGAATACGCACACCACAAAAGCTTTGGGAAATGTTAGGAATTCTATGAAGCAGACATCTCTAGATCCGTTTCAAGTTTTGGGTTCTGGAGTAGAAGAGAAAATGTTTGGTACGAAAACATTTAGAGTATGTCCGGAGTAATACAGTAAGTTTTATCCACAAAAGAAAGACTAGGGCTTGTGACTCAGTCTACAAATGGTCTCAGTTAACATCTATGAGATCATCGTTTCAGTCATTAGACACCAGCAGAAAATACGTCACGGGTTCCTAACGGCTCACGCCTGAGGCAGATAAACTGTACAGTCACACATAAAAGGAACATCCAGGGTTCATTATAAGTTAAGCTCAATCAAACGTTGATTGCCACAATTTATTTCAACTCGTCCCTCTTTTTTTAAACAAAAATAGAGGTTGCAGTGAGGCACTTACAATGAAAGTGAATGGGGCCAATTTAAAAATTTATAAAGCTTCCTCACTTACATTTTCTGTTAAAACTCATTTAGTATTTGAGGTGCAAACTTGTTTACATTGGGATACATTGAGTTTCTCAGAAGTTGGTTTACACTGTCCATACCAACAAAGTTGTAAAATTGGATATAACTTCACACCGAAAAGATTAGTAAGCGATAACACCAATCATGTTAACACACATTTTGTTTACGTCTTGTGGCTACATCTTTGAAACAGTGAGTATTTAACCACCAAAATTGTGCTGCTTCTCTATTGTTAAGGAAAATTTGGTTAAAAAAAAAATATAATATTGGCTGAAAACTTGAACCATCCATTTTTATTGGGGCCCAACCAAAAGTAATTTCCTGTATGCGCCAGGTTATAGATTGTCCCCATTTACTTCCATTGTATGTGCACATTTGTGGTAATCAACAATGCCATAATTGCGATTGATTGAGGTTCATTTGTATTGAACCCGGAATATTCCTTTAAAATGTTAATTTACCCAGCATTATAATTATCAGTCCCTCTGTGCAATTTACTATTTCTTGCTAGTTTTAAATAGGAAACAGGGCTTAATTGCAGCTCTACGTGTGCGCAAACTGAAGTGTATTTCTACTACGACTCACTGTGGACTGCCACATCTAGCCAAGGAATTTTGATTTGAGTGTCTACATCTGTCAGACACAGGCTGACAAAGGCCTGATTAACAAATGAAAGAGTAAAAGAATGCTTGAAAAGGAGTGCCTGGCGCAGGGAGAGTCTACATAGGAATTGAAGTCATCCCAATTTCACACAAGGGTGATTTTAAGAATGCTAAACATGCATGTAATGGCTGTCAAAATTAGTGAAGTGTGTTTGTATTTGGAGATACAGTGGGAGCACAAGAGCTAGTTTTGAAAGGATAGAAATTGAAAGATTCAGAGCTATTTGCATCAATTCTCATGGGCAAATGCCTCCACCCAGCGAACACATCAGGTGATGAGCCAGTTTGGTGTGTCAGGCAAGAAATTTATGGCAACAATCCCTCCACAAACTTAAGTTTAGAGCTCTAGACTATGTAGATTTGTGCAACCCGGAAGTTGATGACTGAAAAATGCCAGGACAGATTTTGGCAGAAGGTACAAATTCAGCCGCCAATCAGTCAGCTACTATGGTGAAGGCGTGGCTCATGAATAATTACGGTAATTGACTAAAGGCTCATACATTTACCAAGAAACATCTGTCTGACCCAATTAATATTCACGCAGTACACATTAATATTGCATCAGTGTACCAATAGGACACATTTGTA
Source organism: Xyrauchen texanus (assembly GCF_025860055.1). Classification (NCBI taxonomy): domain Eukaryota; kingdom Metazoa; phylum Chordata; class Actinopteri; order Cypriniformes; family Catostomidae; genus Xyrauchen; species Xyrauchen texanus. Next base: position 34,544,461 of record NC_068313.1, on the reverse strand, counting down.
TTCATAACCATCTAGATGAAGCAGACATTTTTTTTTATATGTGAGAAGAAACGGAACAAAGATGTTTATGCACATGTATATAGACCAACAATTTAACAAATAGTCTCAACGTGTCATGTCTGAATTTCCCCTTCAATAGAGCAGCAACATTTTGCCTGCTTTCTCTGTTGACTTGAGCAGCAAAAATAGTCAATAGCAGTGTGAAAAGTTATTTGCATACAACATCAGATGCATTAGGGAGATTTTGTTCTGATGGCATGATATACAAGTTTCTGAGTTTTCATTGGGGTGTCAGATATGACATTTGCACATTGCCATTTTAAAATGCTTGCAAAGCAGATCCCCCATTCACCCTTGCAAACTGAATTCACACCTATATAAATGGTGCACAAACATCCTGATTCAAAGCAATATGTGCCGTGCTTGATCATCACAGCATTTAACAAGAGGAAATGTTTCTTCAGCCCATATATGTACAATAAATCTCACTCAACAGTGAAATGCGATGGGAATGGGAGATCCAGCGGACGACCTTTGAGCTACAAAACAGAAACGAATTGATCTAAACAAACAATTGCACAAGTGATCAATTATAAATAGCCAAATAATTTCAGTGATTAATGACAGTCATTGAGAGGGCAACACTCATGCGGTCTAATGTTGTTCCAAACACCAATGACCATTACATCTGCACAAAAGGAGATGTTAGCCAGAATGACTGAGTCTTATGGGGCTTTTCCACTGCACGGTACGGCTAACTGTGGTTAGTACCTGATACTTTTTATTTTAGTACCACAACAGTCGAGGTTCCAAGTGAGCAGAGCCGATACTAAATGTGACGTCAAAACCCGGCAGATCACCGATTGGTCAGAGAAAATCATCACTACCAGCGTCATTGCTATAAGCTAGATGGCAGGTTAGCTTTCCCTCGTGCGTCGTCTTTTAGCTAACACAGTGGTATTTTGTCTTGCTGCTGTCAGCCTCTTTTGAAACAAAGTTTGTTATCTTGCTGTGAAAAAGGGCCACATGCCGAGAATCAAAAACACCATTCATTCATTCATTGCGTCTTTGTTGTGTGTTTGAGTCGCGTTTAAGATGATGTCACAGCAGTAGAGGTGGCGCAACTATGACGTCTATAATCTCACCCACGTTGAGGCACTATACTGCAATGGAAATGTAAGCTCAGAAAAGTAAAGCAAGCAGAGTCCAGTCAAACCGTAATATGCAGTGGAAAAGTGCCATAAGTCACCTTTCACTTGTAAGGAAAAAAGATGCAATGAAAGAGAAGGGTGACTTCGTCAACTTTCGTCAAGTCAATTTCTGGGTTGGTTGATTCTGAACTGAGAGGAATTTTCAGGGAGGACTTACATTGCAATCTAAGGGACCACACAAACATACATCCCGGAGATAAATGATGGTTCAGCTGTATCTCTGGGAATATGGAGATTCTGAAGTTACACACTAGATGGTTTGTATATCAACCGCCTCAACTGTTTGTGGAAGGAAAGAGACTTCTCCGATAGATGTAAGCAAACTGACAACGCTTAAAATTGCTATGACATCCTGCCGAAGCAATGGCGAACAGGCTGGAATTCAAAGTTCCTTGCAGATCAGAGTTTAACTCCTTCCAAATGGTCTTTAACTAATATTGCTTACTAATACCTTGTTCTAACTATGCACTTCAAGAGCGTCAAGAACTGATCTGTCCTCACTGAAAGCAACACCGTGTGAAACGACACTCTCATCTGGATTTTGGACCAATGATATTACTTTGTTTTGTACAAGCGTGACATGACAAAAAAATGCAAACTAGCAGACAAATCAAAATGTCTTGGCACAAACACTCTTGATGTTCAGGACAGAAACTCTGATTTACAGAAACAGATTAATACTTTATCAGATATGGATGCCATGCCAAGTTGTCACAGTTAATACATTTACTTGAATCGGCCATTTTTTTTTATCTGATGTAAACGCCCTGGTTTGAAGATCATACCATTCTGATTTTTATGAATTGGGAAAAACAGACCTAGATAATACAAATGTAGCTTGGCTTTTGTCCAACACATATACTAGGTCAGGGTAAAATATTGATTTTTAAATGAATCGTGATCTTCATTTGAACAATCCCAATGCCGGCGTTTCCCCAAGGATTTTTTTTCAACAGCGGTGCTACTGTGCGTGCGTCCATGAGCCTGCAAGGCCGGACACACATATATACGCCCATCGGTGGAGTAATGGCTTAAAACGACCTTCGAATCATTATAGATGGATTATTCATGTTGGCCTTGTCATGTGTGCGTTTATTATTTACTGGGATATTTTGACACTTGAAGCGCTCAGAAAAGCACTTTCACTCTTTTTATTAAACAAAAACCAATATAAAACAAACCTATCTAACAGAACATACATGTCACCACAGGGCTCCAGACTAACATATGAGAGTAGTGGTACTGGTGCCACCAAGTTCTACAGATGGTGGCACCAGGACCTGATTTGGTAGCGACAGTGAAAGGGGCCCCACCACTGATGCAACGTGTAAAGGCCTACCTAATTCATATAGGGCCAACTTGAAATATTCTGCGTGTGATCCTACTGATAATGTACAGTTATCTCTGAATTTCTGACGGCAAACAAAGCCAGTTAACTTTTTCCTACAACCAAAGAGCAGATTCTAAAAGTTTCACGTCTCGCCCCATTTCTCGCAGCGTGGTTTATAATGATTTGTGCTGCGTGGGCGAGACTGCTCTGTGCTGCTCTGTTCATTGAGCTGGCTGATAATTGATCCGGGTAGTGGCTAGTACGGTTATGTTCCGCATTTTTCCCCATAACAAACGGAAAACAGACACGTCACGCATAATCGAGAGTTGGCAAACTATGTAGTCGCACCAGTGTGACCTCTAAATAAACTGACTAGAACCCGATGTTTCTACTAACTTTGCCACAGAAGTTATCAGAGTAAAAGACTTTACACTAGAAGAGGTATTATGTCGGGTCTCCTGCTTCTCTGTCGTGTATGTGTACACACTCGTGAACAGCCTGCTATATGATGACGTCACTGTGAATACGCGCATATGGTGGGGTCCCTTTCGCTTCATACAGTACAAGCGCGCAACTGGTGCTGGCATGTGTTACGTTGTGTCATGTATATTAATAAACCATGTGATAGTATCATGCAATTATAAGTGCATAAGGAGGAAACACCGCAATAGCAATTCTTAAATTCCCCAGATCAAACTTTTAAAGTTTACTTCAGTTGATTTTTATACATGTGTTAAATAGAAATGTAACTGCATAGCTGTTCATTTTTAAAATACATTTTCCGTAATGTACCAAGTTAGAAGGCTACCTGTATAACTTTCATTCATTCTTTCATATGCAAGCAAAATGGACATTACAACGCAAATGAACCGAATCAAATCAGGAAATGGAGTATGTATCGCTACCCAGACCCTAATGTTTAGACATTAATCAGACGACAATTGGCCTTGCCATTGTGCACCATATGCTCCGATAGACCGAGATGATGTGCAATGTGTATTTAGGCTAACACTGTCTTCAGCGGACATCCTTCCTTCTAATTTTAAATTATGCATTGTGTCATATACACTTAGAGATTAAAGCTGTAGCTCGACTACGCAAAAACCCACTGCAGATCGATTATAACGGATTATACCTAATTTTAGCAGTTGTATAGGCAGTACTGATATGCTTAAGTCCACATGCTGCTTGAATTTCCCTGCTAGTTTAAAAGTCTTTCCCATTTCACTGATTTCTGGCAACCTAATTTCCCCAGAGTCTCACTCTGTAGTACTTGTTCTGCATACTATAGATTTGGTGGTGGACTGCACCTGACAAGCGCTGACTCATGTTTGCAAGCGGGACTCTCCCTCAAGGCTGCTTCCAGCAGCTTTGCTTTACACTGAAGAAAGTGAGTCGGCTCGGATTAAAATGAGGCCTCACTGGGACACTGGAAATACAGTCTGCCAACACGGTCATCCGACACAAAGCCTAAGTCACGGCTTTGGACAAAAAAAAGAGAAGCACTTGAAGCTAGCGGTTCAATATCAGATGGAGTCTAGTTGTCACTGACTAGGCACCTATTTCTATAACCAATTTATACCAACTTTAACTTAAGATATGTTTAAAATATCTCCACTACCCCACTCTGTGGTTTTCAGAGTGCTCGGAAACGTATGTCTCTCATATACCACATTTAGACCAGAAAACGAAACGGAGAAGAAAGGCCATCGAGTCATGGTTGAGAATAGCATATCAGAACTGATGAAACCGCAGTGCTCTTTCAGTATGACTAAAAATCCACTCAGAGTTCAGAGAAAAGTGAATCTAAACTTCAGTTCTGCAACTACAAGATACTCCAAACAGGTCTGCTTTTGATCTGACACTTGCTCAATGGGCAACCTCGACCAAAAACGAATTTTACCACTCCACAGATTTGATACAAGCAAACTATAGTTTTGGCAAGTCGTTTAGGACAGCTGTGTATGACTTTGTATATGGAATAATTTTTCCAACAATTGTTTACAGACATATTGTTTCACTTCTAAATGACTATCACAATTCCAGTGTGTCAGAAGTTTACATACACCAAGTTAACTGTCCCTTTAAAGCAGCTCGGAAAATTCCAGAAAACGATGTCATGCCTTTAGACGATTAGCTTCTGATAGGAGGTGTAATGAATTGGAGTTGTACCTGCAGATATATTTTAAGGCCTACCCAGAACAACAGCAAAGATCCTTGTGAAGATGCTGGAGGAAACAGGTAGACAAGTATCTATATCCACAGTAAAATGAGTCCTATATCGACATAACCTGAAAGGCTGCTCAGCAAGGAAGAAGCCACTGCTCCAAAACTGCCATAGTGACCATTGTTATGTTTGGAGGAAAAAGGGCGAGGCTTACAAGCCTAAGGACACCATCCCAACCGTGAAGCATGGGGGTGTCACTATCATGTTGTGGGGGTGCTTTGCTGCAGAATGAACTGGTGCACTTCACAAAATATATGGCATCATGAGGAAGGAAAATGATATGAATATATTGAAGCAAAATCTCAAGACGTGAGCCAGGAAGTTAAAGCTCGGTCACAAATGGGTCTTCCACATGGACAATGACCCCAAGCATACCTCCAAAGTAGTGGCAAAATGGCTCAAGGAAGACAAAGTCAAGGATTGGAGTGGCCATCACAAAGCCAGACCTCAATCCGATAGAAAATTTGTGGGCAGAACTGAAAAACCATGTACGAGCAACAAACCTGACTTAGTTAGTTTACATATTTGGCTAAGGTGTATGTAAACTTCTGACTTCAACTGTATATACGCTACCAAAAATGCCACACAGGGACTTTTGGAAGCCATGACACGTCATGAATCGGCTAAATGATTATTATTTTATGGATGAATTCATGAAACGAACAGTCCAAATGAACAGATTCGCCAACATGTATTGGACTTACCAAGGCTGGTGCACATTATTGGGGAACACGGGACATTTGGAGCACTGTGGATCTTCATACCACACATTCCCCAGTGGAAAGTGAGCGACAGAAGCCCTCGCGAGTGCGAGACTGTCCCAACTCCTCACAGCCCACACGAGGATGGAATGTGTCTCTTCAGCACTTAAATAAACACTCTCTGTCTGTCCCGCTCTCTGCTAATATTTACTGTGGAATGCACTAACCCAGAGTTTGTTTATTAATTCAAATGAAATAAGAACGGTTGAAGTCCCCACAAGCCTAAAGTACAACATTAGGCTACATAACCGTCTAAACTGTCTCTCAGTTACTGTTTATTTAATGATGACCTGCGTCTCTATAAAATCAAGCAGTGCAGTCACTGACTGGTAGTTCATATGAAAATGTATAATCAAATATACACAAGTTTTGTTTTAATAATTTGAATTTTATAAAATAAGGAATGATTTAATGAAATATGCCATCACATATCAGGTTTAGATGAATTTATTTAAAATAGACCAAGGATCTATTTTTGGATGCATTTCTGATTTGGTGTATCTGCTCTGTAGAAATCTGAAATGATCTGATTATTTGGTAACAGAAAAGCAGAGGGTAGTAAATACCATAACAACTGTATTTCTCATTTCCAAATAATACTGTGGCATGGGGGGCGTGGTCGTGTGTCGGTCTGTGGGAGAGAGAGAGAAGGTAAGGCTTGTCACCTGGTTTGTAATCATCTCTAACACCCGTGTCTTGTTATAGTGATACAGACAGAGACATTTAAGGAACGCCAAGTGTCGAGAGAGGGAGAGAGAGTTTCCAGAAAGCACGACAGACGGGAGAGTGTGTCTCAATCGTGCTCAAATTTATATAGATATATACACCTTTATGAGAGGTAATTACAAACCAGGTGACAAGCCTTACCGCTCTCTCTCTCTCTCCCACAAATGGACACACGACCACGCACTCCATGCCACAAATACTTATAATAAATAATAGTATTACTGGAATCCTTGCTGGAACCGAAATCGTTAAGAGGAATCGGAATCGTAAAATTCCTTACGATTCCCAACCCTACTAGGAAATACAGCGGGTGGCGGATTTCCAAAACATAGGATGGCAAGGGAAGACTCAATCATATTAATGAGGAAAGCTATATCGGATTTGTTCAGGTTAGGTTTAGGGGATGGGTTATAATTTCTCTGAGCAATCAGGAAGGGGCGGGAGAAAATAAAATGACTCCGAATCGATTCTGAGTTTGAGAATCAATCCAGAGTTTATGGTGATTATGTGTTCGCCATATACAGAGCAAGATGGTAGAAACATGCACGTATACAGTACTGAAGCCAATGTTTGATAGATTTCCTAAACAATAATCTCGCTATTTGTGCCACTTTCCCATCAGCCGTGGTGAGGAAAGAAAAAGCTGACATCTGCACACTCACAGAAGGAGATATACGTAGTCTGGACCAGCAACCTCTAAATAAATGTTTAACACATTTTATGACGACAATACTGCCATACAAAGGCTGTAAATACACCAGTACACCAACGAAACAGTTCTTTGATTTTAGTGTGGATTTTGTAGTTACTGCAATTCTCTCAAAAGAGTTGTAATTGAGCCAGACCTTACGGTCCAAGTTACTATTTTGTTTTTGCTCGGCAGAATAATCAATTAGAAAAAGTATAGATGTATCAGGAATCATTATGAACTCCTAGCAATAGATCAAATTGTGACGTGCCTAAAGTTTTTTAAGAACCGACGAACATTACTGAATCGTCCAATCAGTTCTCACTTTACTCATGAATATAAATGACTCTTCCCCTGGCATCCTACATTTCAGAAACTTGCCAGCGGGTGTGGATGGCTCTGCACTGAATGGGTGAAGTGGCTCAAATGTACATTGATATAGATGAAACAAATGCAACATTAACCTACAATATATGCAGAGTGGGCCTTCAAGCATAACAGAAATACTATTGCTGTGTAAAATCATTTAAATAGGCACACGCTAGCACTAGTCAGCGATTGCGTTTGGACATCTGTCCTGGTTGTGTTTTTGAGTTATGCATGACACAATGTGAGGCATTACCATTAAAAAGAGCTCAAGCAGAGAAAGTGAGAGCAAGCGAGAGCAAAGGAGAGAGAATGAAGTCAAACAGGTTATTCCAGTCTGCCCCTCCTGGTTTTGTCACTCTTAACTGCCTCTTCCTGTCTCTCCTACAATGCTCACTTGCCCTTATAAGGCAATGCACACTCCTGCATGACACAACAGCCCACAAGGGCTTGACCTTAAATCCCCCCCCCATGATGCATACACAAAAGCAAACACATGCACCTGATCAAAGACACCACACCTTGTCTCGCAATCCTGATTGCCACCTAAAACGATTCTACGTCTTAGAAAGGAAGTAGTATTCTTTCAAAGTCAATATTCAAAAGTATGCATTCGCTCATGTTTGTTTGTCCTTCGGTTGAAGGAATGTGAAATATGGATTTAGCTGATATGATAACTAAGGTCAGGGTTCACAGGACTTTTCAAGCACATTTTTATTCATAAAAGGACAACTTGGCTGTTCTTTTATTGTTTAAAAGGTGCTATATGTAATATTTGTACTGTACTAAATAATAAAATGGCCATAATATGGCATTAGAGAATTAGGAAACAGGCTAAGTTGAAATACTGGCTTCTCCGATAACAATACTGCAGCTAGTTTATTCTACTTTGAAGTTTCTATTCATGTTATGTACTTTGAAATTTCTGTTTATGTTTTGGCCTGTGTGATCCCACCCACTGCTCACACACCAGTAGTATTGACACCGGCGGGTTGCCAGATTTGAACAAGTTTGCAGGGAAACAACACCACGTGCTGCAGCCATGGAAGCCAGCAAACTAACCGATTCCTCCCGACCTAAAAAGCCTCGCCATCCGTCTAAAAACCACCATGACCAGAGGCGTAGTGAAACAAGGATAAATACTGGAGATGCCTTTGGAAGATGGACAGCTTAAAGCCCAGAAATCCTTTAAAACAGATGCTGAGATGGCTAATTTGCATGTCAACATTCTGGCAACCCGCATGAGCTTAGAGTCTGGGGCGGGGCAGACAACTCGCCAATATTTTGAATTTGGACTGCAGTACCCATTTCAAACACTTGTCAATCTTACATATAGCACCTTTAGTTTCATGAATGAAGCAAGTTAAATGGGTTTACAACACCAAATATTTCTGTGTGAAAATATTAGTTAAAAATGTGAATAACTTTTTAACATGCTGGGGAAAATCACTATATGCATATTTAAGCAGCCTCTGAGCTTTGACCTTAAATTATTTTCCACACATTTTTGTACTTTAAGGAATTTGTAAGGTTATATCATTGATGACACCAATGCCATGAAATCATTAATTTTTTACATTTACAAATATATATATATATATATATATTTTGCACACTTGTACAGCCTTGCACTAATGCTTTTATTAAAAATAAGCACAAAATAAATACATTTCATTTATTAAATGATTTGAGCAAGGTATTGTGTTTTCTATAATTCAAGAACTTTTTAAGCACGTCTTTGTAGATATGGGTATTTTTAAGGGTTTTCCAGGACTTCAATTTGAAAAAGACAAATTTTAGCAGTTCAAGCACCTTGTACGAACCCTGTACGGTGGTGGGAAAGGCCGAAAACAGATTAATCGGCCGATTAAAGTCTTATTCTTTACTTACTATGATGGGCACAGACATAGAATCCTAAATTAATAAACCCCAGATGCAGTTTATTATTCAACCAAAATCCCCAAAATAAAAAATAAAAAAAGAGATTGAGCAAAAAGTGGGACTTTTAAATATAAAGAATTCTGAATCACTTTGAGGACTCTTATTTTGAAATGAATAAAAAAAAAAAAACACTATTGGCATAGATTTTTGCCGATGATTATGGTTCCAAAAAGCAATTAATCTCTGCCGATAAATTTGTAAAACCAATAAATTGGTCTACCTCTAATATCTTTGGTACTATAAAAAAAAGTTTGGTTTAGTGGCCCGACACTGCAACACTGGCCTGTCCAATGGCTTGAGTTGGGGGCGGGACTACCTGCTTGTTTGTTCAACGGTAGAAGTTTTTGACACTTTTGGAAACCACAGCTTGAGGATTCAAGAGAATATCATTTTTTGCAAATCCATTTGGTGTCGCTAGTGGAGCAGAAATTACTAACTTTAATTACAAAAAGATGACAAGTAAAACATAAAATTTCACTTATAAAAACAAATCTATTTTATACTAAAATCTTGATGTTGATTAAAGAAAAGTGTATCAAGATAAAGATCTCTCACACACACACAATGACTCACAAAATGTGTGGAAAGACATTTGTGCTATAAATTACCCAACACTGTGTTAAATTACCCAACACATGGTCACATACTCACACATGTCGATGCAGCTATCATTATAAAGGACTCTCCATAGACATAATGATTTTTATACTGTGTAAACTATAGATTCTGCCCCCTAACCCCCACAGAAACTTTCTGCATTTTTACATTTTCAATTAAACATCGTTTAACTTATTTGAATTATGGGGACACTAGAAATGTCCTCATAAACCACATTTATAGCATAATACCCTTGTAATTACCAGTTTATATCCTAAAAAAAGTCTTCATAAACCACTAAAACCTGCCGACACACACACACACACACACACACACACACACACACACTGAAGACAAGTTTGTGGCAGAAGTAAACCAAAGTGAGTCCATCTTTACTGTCAGGGAAATGGCTTTGCCCACATCTGTTTCTACACATTTCAATAAGTTGTCTAAGTGTGTGTGTGTGTGTGTGTGAGAGATGTGGTGGTTCGAGCCACAAACAAAGATCTCATTAAGAGATTGGAAAGTCAAAATACTAACAGCACTTTCCCCAATACACAACGTTACATATTAATATAAATATTATCATGGCATGTAGTTGTCAAGTATCTCCGATACCAGTGTTATCAGTTTAGGATATCTTTACTGTGAGGAACTAATAGTGTGTGCTCTTTAATATGAAACGAAACAAACCTCGAACTACACATTATTTCAATATAAATCTATAGCTTATTAAGAAACGTGCACCTTTATTTTGACATTCTAAACTCTTCAGGAAGTCCAGTGTGTCTGTTTGTGGGCAAGTTCATAGTAGTTTAATTAGTTTCTTATTCAAATTTTTGTTTTAAAAAAAAAAAAAGCACCTCTTTATCTTGATATACTAAATGCCTATTATATGTGAACCGAACTATTGAGCTTATACTTCTGAGATGTTGTTCTTGAGTAGCGTTCAAATATTGCACACCGTGTGAAGGCTAAAAAAAAAGCCTCAAGGCTCAACAATAATGACCCGGTGCCAATGTGAAAGAGATTTGGGCAAGTTGCAAGAACGGTCACTGGCCCGTTCGGACAGAGCACAAAAATTACACGAAGCGCTAACTGAGCACGTGCGATTATATAGATATTTTTTTTCAAAATGTAAACAAGTAGCAAAGTCTCCTCTCTCAGGGATTCATTTTATTCAGTTTATTACATTCAGCCAATAATAAAATCTTTAACTCAGTGATTTAATCTTTGATCCTGCTTGTAAAAATTACACCGAGCCCAAAGTTGACAGCATGACTAACAGGTGACAGAAAACCCATAATTATCCTCCTGCTTAAAAACACCTGTAAATTGCAGGATGGGAAAGGTTAATATGACGAATTTATTAATTGTGTAAAGTGTTGATTTATGGTTACATACGGCATAAATCATATCTTGCAAATTATAAATGTTATACAATTTTGGGGAAAATGGTCTCAAATGTAATACACACACACACACACACACACACACACACACACAACATTAAAAGCACCTGCCTAATATTGTGTAGGTCCTCCTCGTGCCACCAAGCACCAACACGCATCTCTAAATAGCATTCTGAGATGCTATTCTTCTCACCACAATTGTACAGGGTGGTTATCTGAGTTACTGTAGACTGTCACTTTGCCAGTCTGGCCATTCTCTGTTGACCTCTCTCATCAACAAGGCGTTTCCGTCCACAGGACGGCCGCTCACTGGAGATTTTTTGTTTTTGGCACCATTTGGAGTCAATTCTAGAGACTGTTGTGTGTGAAAATCCCAGGAGATCAACAGTTACAGTAATACTCAAATCAGCCATCACCCTTGGAGCATCACCCTTGGAGTGACCCCATGCAGGTCTCCTAAGCAACCAAATTGGCCCGGATGCTACGGAGTGTAGAGTCACACGGGGTAACCTCCTTGTGGTCGCTTTAATGTGGTTTGCTCTCGGTGGGGCGCGTGACGAGTTGTTCGTGGATGCCGCCTTGGATGGCGTGAAGCCTCCACACGTGCTGTCTCCGCGGTAACGCGCTCACCAAGCCATGTGATAAGATGCGCAGATTGACAGTTTCAGATGCGGAGGCAACTGAGATTCTTCCTCTGCCACCCGGATTGAGGAGTCACTACGCCACCACGAGGACTTAAGAGCGCATTGGGAATTGGACATTCCAAATTGGGGAGAAAATAAAAAAACGAAAACATTTCAGGCGCCTCACAGTGAACATCTTTCATATCTTGGTGCTCCCTCATTATTCATAATGCAGCACATTTGACAAGAAAGGCAGAAATAGCAAAAATGCTTTGTGTACCAACTGCATGATGAAGAGAGACACTTAAACACCCGTCACATCTCATCTCCATCTCTCCACCCAGGGTCTGAAATGAACAGGGGCTCTATGCAAAAATGCCCCCCAAGTTCAAAATATGGGGGAAAAAATGCCCCCGCAAAGAATTCTTGTTGGTTTATTAATAACATCCGATAGCCTATAGGCCTACTTCTAAATACATACATTGCGATCCATCCATCCATCCATCTTGAACCGCTTATCCGAAGTTGGGTCGCGGGGGCAGCTGCTCCAGCAGGGGGCCCCAAACTTCCCTATCCCGAGCCACATTAACCAGCTCTGACTGGGGGACCCCGAGGCGTTCCCAGGCCAGTGTGGAGATGTAATCTCTCCACCTAATCCTGGGTCTTCCCCGAGGCCTCCTCCCGGCTGGACGTGCCTGAAACACCTCCTTAGGGAGGCGGCCACGGGGCATCCTTACCAGATGCCCAAACCACCTCAACTGACTTCTTTCGACGCAAAGGAGCAGCGGCTCTACTCCGAGCTCCTCACGGATGACTGAGCTCCTCACCCTATCTCTACGGGAGAAGCCCGCCACCCTTCTGAGGAAGCCCATTTCGGCCGCTTGTACTCGTGACCTAGTTCTTTCGGTCATGACCCAGCCTTCATGACCATAGGTGAGGGTAGGGACAAAAATTGCGATCTTCATTCGAATTTTCGCTGAACTTTGTTTCTTGTCGTCTGTTGCGAGTCAGTGGCAGATGCTCGCACCATAAACGTGCGCAAACAGGCACTCGCTCCTCATGCTCCGCAGCAGTTTGGTGTCATGCGCACACGTTAAATTACATGACTAGTATGCAACAGTCACTTCCTGTGCCATAGCCTTCTTACATACCCATCGGTTCATCCCACTTATGCATCTGTCTGTCTGAAAAGCCTCAAAAGCTAGAAGCCAAAAGTGAGGGATGTATGGATGTAAATGATGTATTAAAGTTAAGCAGTTCTGAGAGCACACATAATATAATGCAACCAAATGCTACAATGTAGTTAATAATACCATTTACAAACATAATCTCAGTATAAATAGCCTTGATGTGAAATAAATGATTAATGATACAATATTTTAAATGAACCACTTTAAGTGTATGAATCATATCTCTGACTAATGTTCATTGTAAAGTCTTTATTTTTGCATTGTTTTATTCAGTTGGCAAATGCCGTCATCTCCTCCATGTTGGTGCATTATTTTTGTTGGCTATGTTCATTTAATAGCCAAAATGTTTGGAAATATATGCATGAGAAAAAAAACTTTGTTTCAGCAACGGTAAATTATGCAATGTGCAGAACATGCAATTTGGCAATTATTGACACATGCTATTTTTTCAAATTGAATTGTTTAAATTATAACATTAAAAGGATGACATTTTATATGGTTAGAATAGAATTATTATTATTTATTGATTATTTTGCCCTTGTAAAAGGTAAAAAATTCCCCTGGAAATCAAATGTTCCCCTGGTTCCATCTGACCTATACAGTAATTGAGAAAAGTCCCCCTGTGAGATTTAGGGCGAGTTTGAGTGCTCAGCCTTTCGAAGTACACTCTTGTGAATGTGAACCCATTCGGACAAGTTTGACGCATGTGATACGACCGATTTATGATACTCTTAAGCACAGTCAACATGAGGCGCATGCGCTGATGACAAGCAAAGAGTCTAAGCGGCATGGCCTATTAGTGCATACAATAGTCAAATCAAACGGCAGTTCATATTCTCAAATCTTCAGTAAAAAGTAAAACAAAAATAAATGCTTCAAAAGACAGTTGTGCACCTTGAGTGCCCTTCAAAAACTCATCCAGCATCAGCAGCATCATCCATGTGCATTTGAGCATGAGCCACTTAAAAAGACCACGTCACGCTCACTGATCTGAAACAGTCGACTGCAAGAATGAGACAAAATAAACTACAACTTATAGCCAACCCCGCTGTTTCACAGTTATAGAAACTCCTCCGAGATCCTACTATGATTCAGAGGCATCAATAACACATTATCAGTTAGTAGTTTCTCACGAGGCAGTTGGTGTACACTTCACATGTTCCTTTACACACTTGAATACTCAAGAGTTTACACCATTAGAGGAAGCAAAACAGAAACCACAGCGACCACGACTTCCTCCTGCCAACAAGAGCATGACACAGACACAAGCATGAACCCTGAATCTACACCTCTACTGGGGTTCAATCTTACAGTGTATTGGGTCAGTGGAGTTCAATACAGCACGTGTTGGTCAGTTAGGGTCTCTTGAGCAAATGTTCTTCCTGCAATTGCAAGTTCCTCTTAAAAACAGAACGGTTGCTGTTAGAATTTAATTGGGAGAACAATGCACATCTGCAGCAAAATCTGAGCCATATATGTGGGATTCACATCTGTTTTTCCAGCACTGGAGGAACAAGGGAAAGTTTCCCGGGCTGAATTGTGGGGTACGCAGAGCACGACAACATGTAGTCTCAAACCAATCCATGTGCCACGTTGCAAGGGTCATAGGTGACCGTTTTATAGACTCCTTGAGCTTAACAGACATATTTTAAGTAGTTCTTGCTTCAGTACAGGTTACTCAACTATTGCATGCCTTTCTTAAACACGGGGTTGAAAACATCCAGAAATTACCTACACACAAACCACACCACAAAAATTGCAATAAATGTGTCACAATTTTAGTACAATATCACAAAAGGATCACAATTGCTATTGCTCTAAAAATGATCTGAAATAATATCACTGTTCAACTTTAAAGAAAGTGTCCGTGAGAGACTAAAACGGAGGCAAATGTGAGATTTATGGTTGTCTGATTGTATCAGCACAGCCCTGATATGAACGTTTTGGTTTTCACGATAGTTCTTAATAAGCTCTGCCGCCATTGGTGTATGAATGTGTGCGTGTATGGGTGAATGGGATGCAGTGTAAAGTGCTTTGAATACCGTTAAGGCTTAAAAAGGCGCTATATAAGTGCAGACAATTTACCATTTACACACCAACACTATATACCAGGGGTGTCCGCACTTTTTTGCGTGATGAAGTACTTTTAAATGACCAACTCAATAAGATCTACCAACTAAAAAAAACACAGTAGGAATTCATCTAATTAATTAAAAAAATATATAATGTTCAATGTTGATATTCAATTTTAACACTAAACCCAAAACACCTACAGCACAATATAAAAAATAGCCAGGGCATTTATATGGATTTACCTTATTCTGATGATTTGCACCGAATTGAATCAGACAGTTTTGTATAATCCGGGCATTAGCTGCAGGTAGCTAGCCTCAAAAACTGCTAGCTTCGCAATTTCACGCTCTGTTCTCAGAAGCCCTTGGAAGGTGCGAACCTAGTTGTCATGGCAACTAAAAAATCTCGCCTGGTCAAAATGTACTCGTCAAGTGCAAGTCAGACAGAAACTAAAATATGGAAAAAGATGATATTTATTTGTATTAAAATGTAACGAATTATATTTAAATTGTGCGATCTACCAGCATTGCCTTTGCGATCGACTGGTAGATTGCGATCAATGTATTGGGCACCCTTGCTATATACAGTAGAGGTCGACCGATAGTGGGCTTTGCCGATACCGATAATTAAGATGGAACAGGCCGATTTACCGTCGACAGTTTTAAAAAAAAAAGTATAATATGAATGAAAACTTTCCACTCAATGTAAAATAGTGCTGAACTTCAGTAAGTATTACTTTCCATGATGATACTTTAAGAAATGAATCCCAAACCGGCACCTTCTTCAAAGCTTTTGCCATCTGAAATGAATGAAAATATTACAAGTCAAAAGCGTTTAATTCAGCAGTAACATTAAATACTTACAAAGCCAAATAGCGACTGTGTGCTTCAGCACTACTGACCATATTTATTGTCATTAAATCTATAAATCACATAAGGTTGGAATTAATGGTGAATTTACTACTGATAATTAACGTATAAATTCACTTAGAAACATAACCTCTTTGGATCACTCATGTTTATTACAGTGTATTAGCTGGAACGGTAAGCAGTTTTCATCCTTGACTTATCATTGTTCCAACCAGTCGAACAGCTAATGTCCATTTTCCCGGCCTCTCCACCATGTCGCAATGCAATTCTCCAGTGCAGCGATTAGTTATAAACTGGTTGCCTTGAATGACTGATTTAATGTACCATGACAACAACAATAACAACAATAACAACAACAACATCATCATGTATTGTATAAATACCTAGGCTTTTGTCGATGTTTTAAACCAGTGTTTGGAGCCTCCGCCTCTATAAATAGCCTTAGTCATGTTGCAAAACAAACTCAAACGCAGAGTCAGTGATTGTTTTTTATTTCACCTCTAGAGGGCGCCAATATACTGTATAAACAACAAATTCAGACTGTAGAACCCTCCAGCACCGGCCACGGAAAAATGAATCCAAAAATAACTATCAGAAACTATAGGAGTTGATTTTTTCCCCGATAGCCGCAACTATTGGCCCCGATTAATGAGTAAATCAGATATATTGGTCGACCTCTAATACAGCCGTTTGTCTACAGTACTGTTGGATTATTTGAATTAATTGCTTGTCTGTCTATTATTGTGGTTCCATAGATTTTCGATGAACCCCTCCCTAAACGTCACATAAAAAGAAAACTTCTAGTGACCATTTTAAGATGGTCAGATGTTCTTTTCCTGTCGTAAGTAGGCGGTCCTTGACCAGAACAGGATGAAAAGTGGCCCAGAATTCATGCCGCTAGTCAAGAGTCTTATAGCATCTTTACAATAGTACTGAGACACAATCACAATAGATGATGACGCCTTCAGGGTGACAGCCCACCCATTAAACAGCAACCGGACGCGGTTTATTGGCGCCGTATTTATCGGAGTCTGTGCAAGTGCGTATTTGCTGCTTTTATGGAGGGTAACTTTACCCTAAATGTACCCCTTAACCAACACTGCTTACAAGAACACAAGATTAAGACTTTATCGCAAGTGATAGAAACCACTTCAATGTCCATCAATGCACACGAAAGAGAGGAAGGAATCAAAACAGCTATGATTAAAAGATATATATATATATATATATATATATACATTATTATCATTATTGTTCAGATGGTAAAACTAGGCTGAGCCCGCCTCTAGTCCTCTTAGGGGTCTGTCTGAGCCAGTTAAGAGACTTTTGATGCCACAGAGGACCTTATACGTACACAAAGAAAGCGGACAAAGGGAAAGTATGGACTGTTATCACTGCGTGCTAACAACAATACAGAACCTTTTAGTTTGGTTTAAACAGCCTGAACATGGAGTAAATGTGATGGCTGGACAGGAAAAGAAATAATGGAACACCCAATTACGATAATGGAAGAAGCCAATTTTCTACATATGAAAAACAGAAAGAAATGCCATTATACACCCCTTCTGAACATCAACCATGGTTTTTCTACAATAACTGTAGTTAACCATGATGTGTTGTAAATCTTAGTAATATAAAAGGAAAAACCTAAACTATGGTAAAAAAACCAAAACAAACATACATACATATCGTCCAATAAAATGTACCATGGTTTCACTATAACTGCAGTAACCTTTTATTTTTGTGGCGAGAACTATAGTTTAAAAAAACAAAATAAAAAGGTACATGTACCACAAATTAACCCTAATGTTACAATAGCAAAAATAATCATGTTTTTTTTTTGTCACCATCATTTTGGTTTTCCTGTACAGGAATATTATGATTGAAAAACTTTAAACCATGGAAATTTTGTGGTTACTATGATTTTACTACAGATACCATAGTTCCTTATTTGACAGGGAACCCAAAATACTTATGAATGAATGCAAAACGGTTGCGAGGGAACATAAAACTTATTGCGAGGGAACGGAAAACTATTTCTGAAAATAACATCTCTCCTGGTCTTCCAAGAGGCTTCATACATATTCCCAAAATGCTAAAAATCTTATGTAAAATATTATTATTTTTTTCTATTTTGGGACTAAATATTGCCAGGACATGTTCTAGACCGTGTGTAACATCTCGGTGAGTAAACTGGGACCACAGAACATGTCCCAAAACATCAAGTTAGACTAGAGTCGAGGCAATCCAAAAATAATCTACCAAAGGTCACAGGTACATAAAAAAACCCATCACATTTTACACACCTCCCTCCGACCAAATGATGTGTAAATTCTTGAGGCATGACTCAGAAATAGGTTGGTGAGGATACGATGCCAGCAATGACTTCATCAGCTATCTTACATTTGTCATGCCCACGCTGAGTGACCATGTCCTGTTGTCTTTGGTCTATGGTGACTGGCATCAGAGGAATGTGCACTGTATGATGAATCAGGGCGTTTAAGGTTGGATTGGTTACTGTCGTTTTCCGCTTCGACGGATTCTACAGGGAACCCTCCGGGCCAGACACCAACTCTAGACTCATAACCAGGATGTCCAACACGAAGTAGACAGATAAACTGAACTTAACTGGCTAGCATACAGTAGTTCGACCTTTAAACTAGACCATTAAACAACTAATTAATTTCCATAACTCTTACAGTTACTTTTGATTACTGGATCAGGATTGATATATAAATATATAGATATATAAAATCAATATTTAGCCAATCAAATAGTTTAGAGAAGGGGAAAATAAGAACATTTATATTCGGCTCTCTTTTTGCATATTTTTTCATAAATTTCCCATCCTTGGAAATCAAAATTCTCCTGACATTTTCAGGTAGGACGACTCATTGTGAAAAGCGGATGGTGGGAAAAAGAGAGAGTTGTTCCTTGACAAAACATGGTTCAGTTCGCACCATTGAACAGAATAATTAGTCCTGAATTTAGTGTACTGGAAAATCGTGAGTCATTTTCAAAATGAGTGCCGTTTACACATTTTACCAATCTAAAACACACTGTTAAGGAATATTCCAGGTCCAATATATGCCAAACTCAAATCAACAGCATTGGAGCCACAATGCACCACAAAAAAATATTTTAACTCGCTCCTATATTTGGGAAAAAAAGCAACACTTGTAGTTAAGGAAGGCACTTACAATGGAAGTGAATGGGATACAGTCCATAAACATTAAAGTTTCAGTTACAAAAGCATAGCCACAAGATGCAAACGTGGATGTAAGATGATGTTAGTGTGATAAAATTGCTTACTGTCCTTATCTGTGTAAAGTTATGCCAGCATAATGGCTGAAACCTGTAATCAATTTGATCACTGAAACTAGTTTGATTTTGAGACTAGATGCACCGATACTACTCGGTAGAACTCGTATCGTGCCGAAACTGGGGGATAAATACCCGTACTCTGTGTCATGTCATCATTTCATATTTCCGAGTACATTAATATAACGACGTGGTTGCTCATGTGTGCATAGTGCTTCTAAAACCAGTTTGAAAACATGAGAAATATTTTAATGTGTTTAAACCATTTAAATCTAGAACATCAGTTTTTTATTTTATCCACCTTTACCTGATACATGTGGACTCTCTCACGTGCATGCGCCTTATCTCTCTCTCTCCCTCCCTTATGTGTGGTATGAGAGCTCGCATTCCCACGCAGTCAGTCATCCAAGATTTAACAGATAATTACAAATGTCTTTGACAGATAAATGACTGCAAGAAAATAAATAAATCACTATGATCAGACTCGTGCCAGAGATCTTCTATTATAGAGATCACAACCTAACCTTTGCCGTTCTGTCATCGAAGAGAGCATAATGGCTAGTAACGGTCAACTAGTATGTTACAACAGTAGGTCACCATTTACGGATACCCTACATATGAATGGGGAGAGCCCTAATCTGACACCTATCTGTCATAACACCTTCTGTGACTTCTCTTAATCAATCGCAACTTAATCATAGTAAACTAAACAGATTATTTAGTGTAAATCATGTTGAAGATTAGTGGACAGGTGGTCAATTAATGAAGTGATGAGCAGTTTCCTCAAAAAAAAATAAAGCAGTTAATTCGATGTCATGAAGCTCTTCCATTCAAAATGATTGGCCTCGTCTCCTTGCCAGTGTACCGCCCATAGACCGCCACGTTACGCTAGGCTTTCCTTTTTTGAAGGGCTCTGATCGCACCAGAAGGCCATTGTTGCCATAAACACCTCAACTCCAAGCATCATTCGTTACGTGTAAAGATGAAGCTAGAAAAAGTGATGGCCGCTACTGTGTCACTTTACTTCAGCCTCTCAGTCAGGCTCAACACAACAAAACAAGAACAATCAATCAATAATAAAGCGGCACTGAACTCTCCGTGAAAGTACAGAACGATATGGATAAAACAATAATGATAAAGCATGAGTAACATATACATGTTAGCTGGGATACTTGTAAACCACTTTACATGTGACATGTTTTTTAGTGACACTCAAGACTAAACCGCAACTGACACACCACGAAAAAGTGAGTGTTAAACTACAAGCACAATTCAAAAATGCTGATATTTGCAGACAAATATGCACGAATGTGGTGCACCTCACTTCCCGTACATAACTCATTATGTACAAACACAACAGGTCTTCGTTTAATTGCAGCTCCTTACATAAATAACCTACTACTAATTTGCATAATTTAGTCTTAATTACGTCTGTAGTTTGGCTGTAAGCTCCAGCTGATGTCACATTTGCATGTGCATTTAAAACAAGCGCTTGTAACTTTCCACAGTTGCATAGAAATACCTCAGTGACCAGAGTCACACATAAAAAGGCTGTTACAAACCCGCTGTAATCTACAACCCAATCGCTCGGCACACAAGCAAACACATTTTTGACAAGTCAATTAATTGGGACTGCACTGACAAGGAGCAATTTCTAGCTAATTAAAATTTGCTTCTTGAGCATAACTAACTTTAGGAACAGCCTTAGAGTCAGTAGTGCACCTGTGACGCCTTAAAAAGCTCTAGGTTGGCAGCATTCAAGTTTAAAGAACAGAGATATCATCTGAGATCAAGCCCTATAAGAACACAAGTCCGACTGCTGCCCAAAACACAACTGATAGGTCACGGCAAGCAAAGCATCAACACACAATGACCGAAATACTCACTGACCGGACACAACAGCGACCCTGAGGCAAGGCTACCGACGCCATCTCACACACCAAATGAAGCAATGCGAAGAGGTGAAACAGACCATAAATAACCCACATGCACAAACAAAGTTAGTTATTGCAAAATAATGGCAAGAATAAACATTTTTGGTTAAGCTATCCCCCTTTAACCCCCATTCACACCAACACACCTCTCTAGTATAAATATATAACAGGATGCAAATGTTCTACTGCAAGCAAGGTCCCATTGTCCATACTAAAGCCCAAGGTATATTTCGGTTTTGATGTGAACAGCTCAGTCGAACACTAGCTTTTCAAAGACCATTTGACGTGTGCGCATACACAAGCGGTTGGTGAATGTGCATTACGTCTGCTATGAGATACCGGGCTATATCTCTTCGAGAGTTTAGAGTTATTCCTTCAGACTCAAGTTATACAATTACAGGTATCTCCTGATCTCAACACGCATGTGTTCTTGACATGCACATCCACTGTTGTGGTTTCCACCTTCTCCTGTTGTTTACCAGCAATTACATCTTCTAGCACTTTTGTGACAGCAAAGGCTCAGCTGTAAGTGTTGTTGTTCAGAGTATGCACGGTTAGAAAATCGGGCCGCACACGTTCAGTGCTGGAGACTAAATTTGCGTCATGTGTCTTGTCTGCAAACGCCGAGTGTTTACGTCTGACAGACGAACACTTTGGGCTTAATACATCACACACAATAAAAGTCACTTGTCGGTATGCAACATCACCCAAAATCGACATTGTTTCGAATAGTGGTCGATTGATACATTGCAGAGGCAGTCAAATCATCCAATATGCAGAATATTTTAATTATCAGAATCGGCCGATAAATTTTCCCCTTTGGTCAATTTGTTTCTTGAGGGCGTTGAGAATCACACGTCAGTCCAATCCAAGCTGTAAAACAGTGGCCGATTGGTCTCTACACATCGTCCCTTCCCACCATACCCACCCACATCGGCTTAAGAGGTTAATCAAGTTTGCTGTTTCTGAACTATAAATGAAAACATTAGCTTTTATTTTGTATTTACTTTAATGTTGAATAGGTTAGCTTTAATTAAATATGCTAGAACTTGATAAATGTCACTTTTTTCAACCATTGAATTAATAGAACACCTAAAATACGTTGCTTGTAAGTGTTTGCTTCAGCCAGTGGAAGGCATTGTGTGGTGTTGGTGTAGTGAGTCAAAAGCACATAACTGGTAATCAGAAGGTCGCTGGTTCGATCCCCACAGCCACCACCATTGTGTCCTTGAGCAAGGCACTTAACTCCAGGTTGCTCCGGGGGGATTGTCCCTGTAATAAGTGCTCTGTAAGTCGCTTTGGATAAAAGCATCTGCCAAATGCATAAATGTAAATGCATGGTACACATGATCAGGATGGTACCACCTCTCCCTCATTTTGAGCCAAAACCCTGGAATCCCACGGTTTCATAGGTGAAACAGAAATTCTGCATTAATAGTTTTAGTTTTAGTCTAGTCTAGTGCTGAAAACGACAGACGATCTCTATACCTTCTAGAAAGCTCTGATTCAATTAGATTGCTGTGATCAGGGGTGAACTCCTATAACACTATAAACCAGCAGACGTGATGTAACTTACTACCAAATCAACAGCACCATTACCCTTCAACAGATGTTCCATTCATGTCCCGATGACCCAAGGGTTTTCTTTTGGCCTGTTATTGTTTCACTGGAATACTTTCGATTCCCCCTAATGGTATAATAAAGCAATAACCCAACAAGGCTGTGTGTTAGAGTGATTTTACCACAGGAAAGGGGGTTTTCATATTTTAAACTCCCTTAAACATGGTAACACCACTGTAATGAAGAACCTTAATTCGTTTATTGCTCCTATGAAACGGCGGTTCATGTATATAAGCATTTAGAAAACTTAAGAGTCGAAACTATGATTTAGTAATATAAAAAAAGACTCCTAATATACAAAAAAAACTTTTGAAAGTGTTTGGTGGTGTACGGAATTGAAAATGCTAAAAACTACCATACAAAAATAAACAGGACAAACTGAAAAAATGTGTGTGCGAGATCTCCACGACACACTGCTATATTGTACCACATAGGAAACAACTGTACACGACTTCCTCAAAGATCCCTTAAAAGGCTGCAAGTATAACGAATATTACGTTATCGTCTTTCCCTCCTATTACAGGCTAGTAAAAGCACAAACACCTAAAAGGACAAAACCCATGGTCTTAATCAGCATGAGAATACTACAAATCAAAATCTGTGTCACAATATAGGGCAAGAGATTGTGTTGCTGGGTTGCTTGTGTCGCTCTTCTCAATCATTAATGCATTCATTCTCTCGTATATGAATCACAAGCCTAAAGCTAGTTCAATCACTGCATCTTATTTGAATGCATATCTGGCCAGTTTATCAACTCCAAACAGGTTGTTCAATAGAGGCCGAGACACTTTGAAAGACCTTTTTGACATTTTGGGTGGAGTGGAGAGACAAGTCTTGGCCGGTCACAGGGCGTTTGGCATCTGTTAAGGAGTGATTTAAGGTCTGTCATGGTTAAAGGGGGTGAGAATTTGGGATAATCACACACGCACACACCTTGTCATTGTAAAACAGAATAGGCAACAGTGCATAGAAACTAATGGAATTCAGAGGGGAGTTTCATTCGAGATGCACTGGTTCAGAAAAACTTTAGTGAGCTTTGGTCCAACAGTGAATGCTAAACATTCACATGAGCATGTAATAGAAATTCCTCAGCGAAAACATAATTTTACGACCAAGATTGGAGGGACGTTCACTAAACGTCTGGCTCACAACAAAGTTGTACACATATATTTGTGAAAAACTCTTCACTGTGAGAGATCATACATGTTCTTCTATTCTAGAGAGCATTTTATTGGTATGCATGTACATAAATATTTCTAGTCCATTTTACAGACATCCAAGTAATTTCAAATGCATTTAATCATATTTTGCCAACTTTTATGTGTGAGCACACTCCAACCCGCAAAATTATGTTTAGGCAAAGAGCATTTCTGATTGGCTAATAAAGAGTGGGCCACTCCCCTTACTCTTTTTTCCACTGTTTAGAGTCTCGGGCTGTCACGTGACTATTCAACGTCAATTTAAACGTGGTGTTGCACCTTTAAGAGGCTTGAATGTGTTTGTGAGGACATTTTCTGAAATTTGGCCCTCACAAGTGTAACGGAATAACTAGCGAGGGGGAGGAGGCCTCAGGAATTTAGTCGTTCTCCCCCTCCACTTTGACTTTTCTCTAATAAATGCCCCGTTTGTGGTACCGTCACACCTCCGGGGTCTGAAGGCCACTGAGTTTTTGAACGTGGACCTGTCCATGCTCAAGGGGCTCCGGAGGGTTAATCATTAATTGTGGTTGTTTTTCCGGCCAAACCTTGACCTTCTATTGGTCTCTGAACGCTCTCTCTCTATAAACCAAAACTGTCTGTCACTCCAAAAAAGCAAACCAGTCTTGCATTTCATGTCCCAAAAACGTCACTCAGCCCTGAATTGCATTCTTTAATATCCCTCACCCTGATAATATGTACATAAAACACTTAATAATACATGAATGAACTGATATACAAGTGGAAACACGAGTTAAATGCATGAAGTAAAAAAAATGAGAAGCGTGAAAAGATTCTTTCCCCCTTTAACTTATCTTTCCTCTGCAGAACTGCAGACAAAGTCAAGAAACACAATTTCTGAAGCTATTTTAAGCTCCTGTGCAATGATATCTACCGCTACTGCCATTTTAAATGCGGATGTCTGGCTGTATCCTGTAACAATGAGTCCAAATGTCGCTTTAAGAGAGACCGACGGAAAAAAGAACCCACGGTGAGTGAAACTCGCCCTCGTAAAACAGGTTCAGTCGTTACAATGTATCACACACACTCTCTCGCACACACAACTGCAACATTGTAACATTCGAAACACGCGATACACTGTAACTTATAACATTCGAAACACGCGCTGCCGTTCTAAACGCCTGAAAAAGAACACTCCAGCGATAATAAAACACACAATGCATTACAATAACAGACTAATAGACTAAAGACACAAACACAACTTCCAGTCCTCCTGGTTCGGGCCCCTGCTGATCTTCCCAGGCCCCTGCGGCGGTCCCCGAGCTTTCCCGAACCCCGGAACCCGCCAGAAATCTTACCTTTCTCTGCTGTTTCTCCCAGGCCGGGTCCAGCAGCAGGTCCCGGTCCCAGTCGTTCTCCTGTTCCATGTGGATTGGTTGGCCGCCTGTCGAATATAAAGCTTGATTATTGGCAGCGCGATAATCTACCATGTCAAAAGAAAACCTTAGAACACCTTCTTGACTCTTCTCAGATCAGACTTATAAGAAAATGGGTCGCAGTAATCGCTCTCGAAGCCTTTATTGCTCAGGGTGAAGTATCTGCTGTGTGTACTGACAGAATCCCCGCCAAGAGTGCGCTTCTCCACTCGTCTCACAAAAATGGAGTAGAAGAGTTGCGCCGCTCCCACTGAAAAGGAGGGCCCAGAAATCTCATTAATATTTAAAAGACCTGTTTACTTATTCAGAAGATTTCCGATTTTTAGCTCCGCCTCTGGTTGGAATATTATATTGTTAATATTTTAAGATTAGAAAAATGTGGAAAACTATTGTTGATAGTTGACGTTTCATAAAACACTTTGAACGGTGACGTCCTGCGGTGTGTCATGCAATACTTAGGCCTATATATAAGCAGGGTTGGGGAGTAACGAAATACATGTAACTGGATTACGTATTTAAAATACAAAATATTGTAACTGTGTTCAACTGCAGTTAAAATTTAAATAATTGGTCATTAGAATAAAGTTACATTCAAAAAGTATTTTGATTACTGAAGCGATTACTTTGC
The DNA here is from genome assembly GCF_025860055.1 of Xyrauchen texanus. NCBI lineage: Eukaryota > Metazoa > Chordata > Actinopteri > Cypriniformes > Catostomidae > Xyrauchen > Xyrauchen texanus. The sequence continues at coordinate 34,518,351 of NC_068313.1, read as the reverse complement.
ATTTTATTGAAATTTTGTTTCATTTAATATTTAATCCTTTCAGATGGAAAACATTAATACATATAAATGATGCGATCCAAAGTGCATTTGAACAGCGGTGAAACACTTTCTTATGATGTGTCACATTCATACAAGCAGACAGAGAATTACGTTTGAAGTACGTTTGGAGCAGAAGAAATAGAAATATACCTTGTGTAAATTGTTAGCTTTACGCTAAGCTAAAATGCTATTACTAGCCATTTTACATGCACATGTTACCAGACACGACCATATTGTTTTTATCAAGAAAATTCACGTTGGATCATAATTAATTTTTTTCTAATAAGACCTTCGATATTAGGGCAAAAATCATATTCTTGATAATATTTTTTCTATTGTTTTCCTGTAAAAATATCTACAAATCCTTAAAACAAGATCAATTATATTGATCTTGTTTTAGAAACAACACTGCATAAGATATATGGGTTTTTCAGAGATGGTATTTTTAACATGTGTATTTTGTCTTACTGTACTGACAGAGTTTTTAAAGTCAAAACAATTGAAGAAAAATTTACCAGTACTGAAGAAGTAATCCAAAGTAATCTAACCTTGAGTAATCTAACGGAATATGTTACAAAGTACATTTTACATCATGTAGCATATTTGTTAAAGTAACCCTCCCAACCCTGTATATAAGCAATCTTTTTTAATTCCTGGATAATTAAGCCCATTTTGCATGATGCTTTTCTAACCTCGCATTAATTGAGAGACCACATGGAATAAGTGTGCTTTTAAAAATGTATTTGTCATTTAAAATGAACTAGTGAAGGCTTGAACATTGTTGTAAATTCGCACATTTATTTAAAAAAATAAATCACAAATAAATTGTGACAAATTACAGGACCAAAGATCTATTCTTCGCCTTAAAAATTCATATATATATATTGTATTGTATTGTATTATTATCAATAATTTTACATTATTACATCATGTAGCAGGCATGATTGCATGTTCATTTTAAGAATTTTAAATTAAATTTAAAGATGCATCTCTGTTCTAATTTTACACACTCACACACACACACACACACACACACACACACACACACACTCTCTCACACACACACATGTTGTGTTTCCATGTTTTATGGGGACTTTCCATAGACATAATGGTTTTTATACTGTACAAACTTTATATTCTATCCCCTAAACCTAACCCTACCCCTAAACCTAACCCTCACAGAAAACTTTCTGCATTTTTACATTTTCAAAAAACATAATTTAGTATGATTTATAAGCTGTTTTCCTCATGGGGACCGACAAAATGTCCCCACAAGGTCAAACATTTCGGGTTTTACTATCCTTATGGGGACATTTGGTCCCCACAAAGTGATAAATACACGCACACACACACACACACACACACACACACACACACACACACACACACACACACACACACACACACACACACACACACATGTTGTGTTTCCATGTTTTATGGGGACTTTCCATAGACATAATGGTTTTTATACTGTACAAACTTTATATTCTATCCCCTAAACCTAACCCTACCCCTAAACCTAACCCTCACAGAAAACTTTCTGCATTTTTACCTTTTCAAAAAACATAATTTAGTATGATTTATAAGCTGTTTTCCTCATGGGGACCGACAAAATGTCCCCACAAGGTCAAAAATTTTGGGTTTTATTATCCTTATGGGGACATTTGGTCCCCACAAAGTGATAAATACACGCTCACACACACACACACACACACTCTCACACACACACACACACACACACACACACACACACACACACTCACACACACACACTCACACACACACACACACACACACACACTCTCACACACACACACACTCACACACAGTAAGAGTTAATCTATTATTCATACACTTTCCACGAAACACTCACCTCCCGCTTGTATTGTTTTGCTATTCTTCATATCAATATAATTCTTTAAAGTTGTAATAATATGACATTGTGAATTCCACATAAACATGTATTGCTTGATTTAATTGTGGTTATATGGTTTGGCCCTCTGCCATCTTTAAGCTGCTTAATCCTAACATTAAAATTTCATGGTGTCTGTCAAAGGGGACATGAAGTGGGTCAACATCCGACATCCATGTTTGAGCGCAGTGGGCATATGCTGTTTACATTGTTTTTAATAACCAAAGCCTGAATGAAACCTAAACTGATAAACAGTCCAATCATTCATATACAGCCAACCTCTTTTATTATCTGCGAGATCAATTTAGTGGCTTATTTGAATAATTGAATATTCATTATCAGTGTTAAATGTCATACCCAGGACATTTCACAGACCCAATACTTACGTAACATTCCTGATCTATACATATTTCATTGTTTGGCAAATTCCCCAGACATAAGCTTTTAAAAGTTATACAAGTCATGGTAACACTTTAATAGGACATGCCTCCAGAGACAAGCAGAACAACACATACTTTAATCGCAAATTACCGTAATTACGAACATTTGGTGTAGTTTGAAGCAATAAAATATGAAAAGTGTCAAGGAATGTCATATTTGTATTAATAAATGCTTGTTTTATTCAAGTCAAAAATAATAAATCCACCTGACTACATTACATAGATTACACCAATAAAATCAGAAATACAGCAGTGTGCAAAAGTTTTAGGCACTTGGGAATAATGTTGCATAGTGAGGATGTCTTCAGAAATAATGACATAAATAGTTTTCATTTATCAATTAACATCATACAAAGTCCAGTAAGCATAAAAAAAGCTATATCAATATTTGTTGTGACCACCTTTTCCTTTAAAAAAAAGCCCCAATTCTCCTAGATACACCCGGACACAGTTTTTCATGGTTGTTGGCAGATAGGATGTTCAAGCTTCTCTTGACTGACTCAATATTCAGTGGGGGGGGGCTCTGTGGGGACCATGACATCTGTTGCAGGGCTCCCTGTTCTTCTCATCTTTTCTATTAGCAAAAGAAACGTTTGGGAGTCTAACATTTATATTTCCTCTTGACACACTACAGCTGAAGATATAAATAACCATCTTAAGACAAATGCTTTGTGACGCATGTTATGTGCCTAAAACAGTTGCACAGTACTGTGACATTTAAGGTAAAAATGGTATATTCACTTTTCATTGTTTTATATATATATAAATATGTATTATATATATATATAATTGTCTTTAAAGACTTAATGTAGTAATGTACCCAAGCATTAAGGTACAAGGCTATATAATGAACGCATCACTGCTAAAGTGTATCTCCACTGAGTCTTGTGTTAGACACAACACATAGTAGAGTGAATATATTCACAGTATAGCAAGGTCTTGAGTGCCTTATTGATTTATAACATGGTTTCGTCATAATAAAACATTAAGGACACACTTTCTAATTGGAGTGGTGGTGGCGTAGTGGGCTAAAGCAATGAACTTGTAATCAGAAGGTTGCTGGTTCGATCCCCACAGCCACCACCATTGTGTCCATGAGTAAGACACTTAACTCCAGGTTGCTCCGGGGGGATTGCCCCTGTAATAAGTGCACTGTAAGTCACTTTGGATAAAAGCGTCTGCCAAATGCATAAATGTAAATTAAATTTTATTTAGCAAATTCATAAGTGCCATACCTCTGCTAGAATATACCTGAAATATAAAATAAGAATAATTGTTGCCTCCATGAGTCCTTTACAGGTGTTTTGAATCTTAGCTGCTACTATATTGTGTATTTTACTATATCTGTAACCCTGTATTGACCAATCAGTATCCAGGACTAAAACTACAGAATCTGTTTTTTTAAAGAATGTCGAGTTGTTCCCTGCAGGGGTCCCACAGCTGGTCTGGGATCAGTTGTACATGGTCATATGAAGGAACTATGAATCAATAGAAAGAGGTAAAATATATAAATATTCATTTGTGCACAGTAAATGAATCACATTTGACACTTATATAATATATATCAGTCATGATGTATAAAGATAGTAAGGAAGATTTATAAAGGTTCGATCAGATGGGATGCACACATCAAAGAGGTTTAGAAGAAGAAATATTAAGTGTGTGTGTAGGGCTCAAATTCCTCTGTGTTTTATGCGTCTACCTGTCTGCAGTTTACTGAAATCATTCCCATTCCTGCCACATCAAAGGACTGAAACTTCCCTGAAAAACGAACAAACACAAACATAAACAGTATACGCGTGTTTCCATTATAAAAATACTAATTATTACAGGTTTAAAACTAACCCCACACTTTTCCATGGACCATCCAGCCAATCACAGGTGAGTTTCATGAACCGAAACAACCCTTACGTAATAGGCCGTCAGTCGGAAAGCTTAATCAACGTGGCTCCGATCATTTTTATAAAGTTGCTTTCAACAATGCATGTTTTTTATCAGCTTTGATGTTGATCAATTAATAATCTTAGATGAGGGGGGCCTGACTACCACACATGGAGTCGCAAGTTCGAATCCAGGGCATGCTGAGTGACTCCTGTCAGGCTTCCTAAGCAACCAATTTGCCTGGTTGCTAGGGTGAGAAGTCACATGGGGTTACCTCCTCGCTCTCAGAGGGGTGCGTGGTGAGTTGTGCATGGATGCCGTGGAGAATAGCATGAAGCCTCCACACGCACTAGGTCTCCACGGTAACACGCTCAAAAAGCCACATGATAAGATGCACGGTCTCAGACGCGGAGGCAACTGAGATTCGTCCTCTGCTACCCGGATTGAGGTGAGACACTACACCACCATGAGGACTTGGGGCATGCCAAATTGGGGAGAAAATAAATAAATAAATACAAATAATCTAGAGATGAGGAACACACAAATGATTATGTGAAATGCACTGCAGGAGAAAAAAAAAACCAATCCTATATATATATATATATATATACTGTCTTATTGTGTATTTCTATATGTATTTCTATTTTCTATTTGCATTTTATTTATTATATGTTGTATTGTTTGTGCACTGGAAGCTTCTGTCACCAAGACTAATTCCTTGTATGTGTAAGCATATGTGGCAATAAAGCTCATTCTGATTCTGATATTTATTTTTTATCTCACATTGTAAGTAAAGTTCATATCAGGGCATGAGTCTTCTTTAAGTTATGCTTTTTACATTATGTTTGTGAGGTACTAGTTTGAGCAGTTGTTTTTGCCAATTGAAGCAGATTATGGCCTCAGGTGGTTGAGCGGGTCGCCCCCTAATCGCAGGGTTGGCGGTTCGATTCCCGGCCCACATGACTCCACATGCCAAAGTGTCCTTGGGCAAGACACTGAACCCCAAGTTGCTCCCAATGGCAGGCTAGTGCCTTGCATGACAGCTCTGCCGCCATTGGTGTGTGAGTGTGTTTGTGTGTGTGTGTGTGTGTGTGTGTGAATGGGTGAATAAGTCAAGGTGTAAAGCGCTTTGAAACTAGATCTCTGTTAAATATGTAAATCTATTTTTAATATCAGCTCCTGTTTTTTACCTCTATGTCGGTGTGCAGTCGACAAACTGTAGGAGAAAAGATAGATCTGCTGTGTTCTTAGTCAATAGATATGTAGACATGCTTTTTTATACATGAAAACGTTCGGACGTTACTGAAACTCGTTATAATTATTAAAAGACTATTATTATTGTCTTTTGATAAAAGTCATGCTCAGCAGCTAACAGATTCAAAAAATTACGTCCGTCTCTGTTGTGGTTATTTTTTAGTTAACCAAATCGACAAAAGTGTCAGTGCAAAATGCAGTCACATCAAAATGCAATGACAGTTATACATTTTTAAGGGATAGTTTACCTATAATGAAAATTCTGTCATTATTTACTCACCCTCATGTTGTTCCAAACTCCAAACTTTCCATAGATTACTAAAGGTGATTTTTTTATTTATTTTTTGAAGAATGTCCTGGTCACTCTTTTCCATATAATGAAAGTGAATGGGGACTGGGTCTGTGAAGCTTCACCAGAGGATGATTTCCAGTGAATAATAACCAAAATGTTGGTATTTTTTGTCATTTTGGAGCTTGACAGCGCCAGTCCCCATTCACTTTGATTATATGGAAAAGAGTGACCAGGACATTCTTCAAAAATGTACCTTTTGTGCTCCAGAGATGAAGAAAGTTTAAAGAGTTTGGAACGACATGAGGGTGAGGAAATGATGACAAAATGTTTATTCTTATGTGAACTATTCTTATAATTGTGGCTTAAGTGTCCAAACGTTTTGGGGCCACTGTATACTGCAACTGTTTGATTTGTGTGTTTGATCTTGTGTTTTCTTACGCATCATGCTGTACAGTTTCATGAGCAGGAAGAGGAATCCTGGAAAGCTGATGGTCATATCTGGCTCCGTGTAGCGCAGGCCGATCAGCTGCAGTATGAACTCATCCACCTCTATGCCTAGACAAGAGCAGACGAGCACAGACCGAACAGATCAGGGTGGGAAAGTCGATACACACTCCTCCATCAACATTCTTCTCAATGTGTCTGGACTCGCATGAGAGGAAAACAACACATCAATGAACAGACTTCTGTGCCGCATTCTGACAGCTGGGTGTGTTCACATAGACTGACGTGTGTGGGAAAGACTGCTTTAATAGTAATGTCCAAAATCATTGTCTGAAATTGTACTTTATGTTCGTCCCACATGTTGTTCCAAACCCGTATGACTTTCTTGCTTCTGTGGAACACAAAAGGAGATGTTAGTTAGGCAGAAAGTCAATCTCAGTCACCATTCACTTTCATTGTATGGAAAAAAGATGCAATGAAAAGTAACTGGTGACTAAGACTAACATGCTGTCTACCATCTACTTTTGTGTTTCATGGAAGACAGACAGTCATTCTGGATTGGAACAACAAGCACGTGAGTAAATGATGACAGAATTTTCCATCCTGGTCTGACAGAATCACGTTACTATACATAGATTTTTGCTAAATTAATTTGATGATTTGAACACCAGAAGTGCTACAACAACAATTACTTTTAATTACTTTGACACAAATCGCGAGTAAAACGGTGGATTTCATTTGGCAAAAATGCCTCAAAGTCATGTCAATTTCACGAGACCAGGCTTGAACTTATATTTTTGGGGAACTATCCCATTAACTCTGAATAACTAATTTGCCTGTACCCGTGTGTGCAAGCTCATACTTGCATGTGTGTGTGTGTGTGTGTGTGTGTGTGTGATCATAGGTTTCACCTGCTGCTGATAAAGCGGGGGAGATTTCTTGATACTCCAGCGCTTGATTCTTGTTTTTGTCGAATGTCATAAAAATACTCTGCAAACAAACACAAACAGGCAAATCCGTAAGAATGCAGTGTCTCTAATTGCTCTTAAATGCAGTAATAAAACTAGATTTTTACATTTTCTTAAATGTGAGTGGTGTTTGTCCATGCAAAGGTCATCAGCATGATGCTAGCTAGGGTGCTATCACTGGTGGTTGTCATGGTGTTGCTATGTGGTTGCTAGGGTGTTCTGGGTGGTTGCTAGTTGGTTAATTACAGGCCCACCCCCAAGACTCTATAGCTATCTTTCCTATCAAGATTCCATTTGGCATTTTTTATGCCACATCCCAACATTTGCATAAAAAAAAACGCAAATTCAAAACCAGCTTGGTATTCCGGTCTCTAGAAATGGCTGGAGTTCCTCCTTGTGCAAGTCTATGGGGATTTTCCCCCCATTTTATCATCCTTTTGCTAGTGGAAATTGGAGATCTCTCTCTTTGTGTGTGTGTGTGTGTGTGTGTGTGAGAGAGAGAGAGAGAGAGACTGAGGTCAGAGGTGAAGCAATGGTTTTGTGTTTACTCAACACACGACACCAAAGTGTTGCGTAATCTAGTTGCTGTACATCCGTCTTACCATCTGTTGATCACCATTCCTGACTAAAACCCACATTTTAACTCTAACCATAGTAAAATACACAAAATATACATTAAAATACTCCAAACAGAGAAATTTCCTCACTGTCCAGCTCCTGAGTTTTTCCCACAATGCCAGGAACTCTGTCAAGTCGAGGCGTCCCATTCCTTGACTCTGATTGGTGCAGTTAAGGTGACATTCTAATGAGGTGACACTCCACCCAATCCTCCACATTCTGTTCAAATGCACCATAAAATACCCCATCCCCAACACACATAGGTCCTCGTGGTGGCGCGGTTACTCACCTCAATCCGGGTCTCAGTTGCCTCCGCTTCTGAGACCGTCAATCCGCGCATCTTATCAAGTGACTCGTTGTGCACGACACGGCGGAGACTCACAGCATGTGGAGGCTCATGCTACTCTCCACGACCCACACACAACTCACCACACCTCCCATTGAGAGCGAGAACCACTAATCACCACCACGAGGAGGTTACCCCATGTGACTCTACCCTCCCTAGCAACCGGGCCAATTTGGTTGCTTAGGAGACCTGTCTGGAGTCACTCAGCACACCCTGGATTCAAACTCGCCACTCCAGGGGTGATATTGGCCCCCTTTGACTTCTATTGTAAGTGTCTCACTGGAACCAATATAATTGGAAATTATTATTGGTTTTGATGATCAACATTATGCCACAAATGCCGTCAATTGAGTTTAACTTGTACTGAACCAGGAATATTCAAAGTTACAATAGTTAAAAGCTGACCCCAGCTTAGCTGGGATAAAGGATTTCACTGTATATATGCAAAAATATACGTATAATGTGTGACAATAATAAAGGCTTTCTGCTTTTTGAAAAATATATACTGTAACTAGTCAAATTCGAGGAGAACAGTAAGAGTGTCGACCTGTAATGAACAGTGCAGGGGGGTTAAAAATATATAATGTGAAACAGCTTGCGGTATGCAATAGTATGATGCACTGTAGTCACATGACCTCAACACACTGCATGTTTCATCTCATGCTTCATTAACAGTTTCTTTTTTAGCACTTGATGTCTTGATTTAGTATGCAGGATACGTCCATGAGCACCACGAAGCTCTTACAGTGTTCCAAACTCAGTTTCTTCTCACTACCAGCAAACACTGTCCAAAACAGGAGAAAATATGATTGCATTTAATTCCTCACTGGTTACGGCATCACTTCCTGTATAGCTTTTAGTTCTGCTTAGAGAACTTCTAAAAGGAATTGAGCGGTTACTGCATTATAAATGCAAACACCTTTTTCATTATAATGCAAATGCAGAATAAAGCAGAACAGAAGTGAAGACCTTATGATTTAATATGTTCTACAAACTATATTTTGAACACATTTTCTCACCTCCTTTTGCAATGGCTTCAGTCAGCAGGTTATATAGATCGAGTGGCCTGCAGTGAGACTCCTACAAGCAACACATATACAAACCCTAAATTCATATACGAGTACTTGCATATGCATATACACATACCGGGGCCAGAGGGGCTATTTGTCACACATTATGGTCCAATGAATATTTCTCATGGTCGGTTTACATTTGAAAGTCAATTTCTGCATATCCTCAAACATTTTCAACATTTTTGCACAGGAAAAAATATACAGGTCATTGAACACACGTTAAGCTTTTGTGCCATCTTGCCTAATGGCGAGGCATGTTGTCACACTATATGGGGCAAGTTGTCACAATACAATCTGCCATTAAACAAGCAGTCTTGGTTTTATGTTAACATTAAACAAAACAAAATCTACAGCTCTCTTTATAAATCTACATATATCTTAAGCAGCTTATTAGTGTCACAGAATGAGTCATGAGGACCCGAATGCAAGAATGAGTGAAAATAGAAATAATTTCATTAAAATCAACTGAAAACAGAACAGGTAACACACAACTCTCACAGGGGAGAGAAAACAACAGACTAACAGACTAAGACAGGAACAGATTAACTAGTAACAAAACTCACAAAACGATCTGACAAGAGGGAAGAGGCACAATATATAAGCAAGGCACGTGAGAAACAGGCGAAGTCAATCAGCATAACAAGGACTAAATGAGGGAGAGTGACAAGGGTAAGGAGGAGACAGGGATACGGCTAACAGAAACAGACATATCCAATAACACTTACACACGCAAACAGAAAACAGACAGAGACCGAACGTCAGACAGAACAGGATCATGACAGCCTGACAAAAAATCTACATAATTTAAAATGTGAAACAATTATGCGGCAAAAAACTATTAATGAAACAACAGAAATAGAAAACGTAACACAAACGTAAAAAAAAAATTGGGCCAACAAATTTGTCAATTGTCATTTGTAAATGTCATAAATTTATGACATTTTAAATATATGTCTCGAACTACCCCGATATGTCTCGAACTGACCATACCTTTGTCCTAAGAACACGTTTAAACCTTTTTGTAAAAATATGCCTCTCTAGTATGGTTGACCCATGACTTAATGTGTGTCTGTGAGTTTTGATACAAATACAATACAACCATAATAAACAAATTAATGACAGTGAAAATGTGACAACTACCCAAATGTGACAACAAGCCCCGGTCTCCCCTTCATATGCATATATATATATATATATATATAAACATAGATGTATAACAATAATCTTTACAATAATAAAGTAAAAAATACAGTTTCATTTTAATCAGCATAAATTAAAGGCATTACAATAAATCACGTAAAATAAATGCTGTACAGTTTGCAAGTCACTTTGGATAAAAGCATCTGCTAAATGACTAAATGTAAATGATACATCATTGTTTTGTTATGCATTACAGTAATAATAATTAGTTTTTAGTTTTTGCATTACAGTTATGAGAATTGGGGTTAATATGCACAAACGGCAACATATAAACGGTATATAAACTGTATATAAACGGTATATAAAATGTATATAAATGGTATATAAAATGTATATAAATGGTATATAAACTGTATACAAACTGTAAATAAATGGTATATAAACGGTATATAAAATGTATATAAATGGTATATAAAATGTATATAAACTGTTTATAAATGGTATATAAACTCTATATAAAAGGTATATAAACGTTATATAAACTGTATATAAACTGTAAATGGTATATAAAATGTATATAAACTGTTTATAAATGGTATATAAACTCTATATAAAAGGTATATAAACGTTATATAAACTGTATATAAACTGTAAATGGTATATAAAATGTATATAAACTGTTTATAAATGGTATTTAAACTCTATATAAAAGGTATATAAACGTTATATAAACTGTATATAAACTGTAAATAAATGGTATATAAAAGGTATATAAACTGTAAATAAATGGTATATAAAATGTATATAAACTGTTTATAAATGGTATATAAACTCTATATAAAAGGTATATAAACTGTAAATAAATGGTATATAAACAGTATATAAACTGTATATAAATGGTATATAAAATGTATATAAACTGTTTATAAATGGTATATAAACTCTATATAAAAGGTATATAAACTGTAAATAAATGGTATATAAACAGTATATAAACTGTATATAAACTGTAAATAAATGGTATATAAACAGTATATAAACTGTATATAAACTGTATACAAACGGTATATAAACTGTATATAAACTGTATATTACCTTGGCGCAGTGTTTCATGAAGAGGTCTTTAGCCTCATTTGTGGACAAGAGTCCTGTGAGACACGGTGACAGCGGCTATACACACACAAACACATGCATAAATAATTAAAAGTTAGAAATTAAATGGAGCCAGTGAAAAGAATAAATGATTAAAGCAGTGAAACTAGAAACATTTCTCAGTTTTACCGCTGTAGGTGTGTTTGCATCTACTGCAGGTCTCTGAACAGGTCTGCAAATGCATGCAGAAACAGTTTTTTAGTTTGAATTTGTTTTCACATTTACTCAGCAGATTTTACAATAAATCAAACTGCTCTAGATTCATATTTCATCGAGAAATAAACACATGGTCTCGCTAATAGCACTCGGTGATTAACATGCATTGATTTGCAGTTTTTGGACGTAATCATAGAGTTCCCATGAGGGGTTGCTCTTTCACATCTCAGCGGGACAGTTCACCCAAAAATGAAAGTTCTCTCATCATTTATTCACCCTCATGCCATCCCAGATGTGTATGACTTTCTTTCTTCAGCAGAACACAAATAAAGATTTTTTTTTGAAGAATATCTCAGTGACTCCAGTCAGGTCTCCTAAGCAACCAATTGGCCCGGTTGCTAGGGAGGGTAGAGTCACATGGGGTAACCTCCTCATGGTCGCTATAATGTGTGGTTCTCGCTCTCGGTGGGGTACGTGGCCAGTTGTGCATGGATGCCGCGGAGAATAGCGTGAGCCTCCACACGCGCTAGGTCTCAATGGTAACGTGCTCAACAAGTCTCGTTTGACGTTTCAGATGCGGAGGCAACTGAGATACGTCCTGCTCCACCCGGATTACGCCACCACGAGGATTTAGAGCACATTGGGAATTGGGCATTCCAAATTGGGTAGAAAAAGGGAGAAAATGTCTCAGCTCTGTTGGTCCATACAATGCACGTGAATGGTGATCAGACATTTGTAGCTCCAAAAATCACATTAAGGAAACATAGAAGTAATCCAGAAGACTTCAGTGGTTAAATCTATAGCTTCAGAAGCGATATAGGAGTGGTTGAGAAACAGATCAATATTTTAGTCTTTTTTTACTCTAAATCTCCACTTTAACTTTCAGATGTGAAAGTGAAAGAGGAGATTTAGAGAAAAAAAAGGACTTAAATTTTTATTTGTTTCTCAATCACACCTATTATATTATATCACCTCTGAAGATATAGATTAAACCACTGGATTCTTATGGATTACTTATATGTTTTCTTTATGTGATTTTTGGAGCTACATTGCATTCACTTGCATTATATGGAGCTACAGAGCCGAGATATTCTTCTAAAAATATTATTTAATAATCTGCATAAGAAAGAAAGTCGTACACATCTGGGATGGCATGAGGGTGAGTAAATGATGAGATTTTTGGGTGAACTATCCCTTTACAGGTCTTTTTCCCAGGGCAAAAAAACAAGACTCATGCAATAATCTCTATTTTATCTCATCGCTTTCCAGGAGAAACAACTGATATTTTAAAGAGATCTAATTTGTGATTTTTGTCCCTTACATGGTATGGTTGCCTTTCTCTGTTAGAACTCTCAGGAGGAATTTTCCCTCCTGATTGGTCTCTGATGTTGTGGGAATGATGATGTAACGACCTGGTGCCAGGCGACCACGCAACACCAGCTCTCGCCGTTGGACATAACCAATGTCGTTAACACTGCTGAGTACTGGACTGAGCTGAGACAGATCCTGCGAGAAGAGGTAATCACGCTCTGATCGGGCCTTCACACACACACACACACACACACACACACACACACACACACACACACACACACACACAGAGACACAGACACACACACACACACAGAGACACAGACAGACACACACACACAAACACACACACACACACACACACAGAGAGAGACAGAGACACAGACACAGACACACACACACACACACACAGACACACACACACACACACACACACACACACACACACACACACACAGAGAAACAGACACAGACACACACACCCACACACACAGAGACACAGACAGACACACACACACACACACACACACACACACACAAACACACACACAGAGACACAGACAGACACACACACACACACACACACACACACACACACACAGAGACAGACACAGACACACACACACACAGACACGCACAAACACACACACACACACACACACACACACACACACACACACACACAGACACAGACACACACACACACACAGACACACACACACACACACACACACACACACACACAGACACAGAGACAGAGACACAGACATACACACACACACACACACAGAGACACAGACATACAAACACACACACACACACACACAGACACACACAGACACACACACAGACACACACAGACACACACAGACACAAACACAGACACACACAGATACAGACACAGACACACACACACACAGACACAGAGACAGAGACACAGACATACACACACACACACACACACACACACACACACAGAGACACACACAGACACAAACACAGACACACACAGACACACACAGACACAAACACAGACACACACACAGACACACACACACACACACACACACACACACACACAGGTGGAGTTAAAAGTAGAAGCATCAGACCCAGTACATTTTTTGGTCTAATCTTACCTTTAAAATTACTTTCATTGGTGTAAAATAATATATTTTTTTGACAATGCATCCATGTGTTACCTTGAATATCTGTAATGCAACAGGCAGTACTCCCTTCTGACGCGTATGTTTCTGCATAAGGGCCAACAGGAACGAGCATGTTAGCTCAGGGTCGCTGGGGTCATCATCCTCCTCCAAAAGGGTCAGATTGAACTGAGGTGACCCTAAACCCACACACGTGCGCACACACACACACACACATTAAAGGGATAATGCACCAAAAAATGTAAATCCTCTCATCATTTACTCCGCCTCATGCCATCCCAGATGTGTCTGACCTTCTTTCTACAGCAGAACGCAAATGAAGATTTTTAAAAGAATATCTCAGCTCTGTAAGTCCATACAATAAGCTGTGACAACAAGCTCCGGTCTCTCCTATATGTGTGTGACTGCATGTGTGTGTGTATGAGGACATGGGTATTTAGTCATGTACCTTGGAGAGGGATCCATTTTCCGTGATGCGCAGTGCATTGCCAGGGGTTCTTTATGGCTCCGCCCATGCTCAACGTGTCATCGCTGAGGTGACACACCTCCATCATATCAAAGTTCTGTCGGAAGTCAGACAGAGCCATCCTGATGAGAGGAGAGAGAAACCAATCAGAAAAGAACATCAGCCTATCTAAACCAATCAGAGAAGTGTCTGAATATGTATCATCCAATCAGCAAAGAGCGTAAACTGGCTCACCAGAATTCCCCATCATCCTGCTGGACTCTCTGCACGCGACGCTGCTCCTCAGCGCTCACCATACCCCACTCAAACCTACACACACACACACACACACACACACACACACACACACACACATAAATATGCATGCATACTGCCTGCATATACTGATCAATACACACAAAAACACACACATTGAATTAAAGGGATAGACCCAAAAACGAAAATTCTCTCATCATTATCCCTCATGCCATCCCAGATGTGTATGACTTTTTTCTCCTGCAGAACA
This sequence comes from Xyrauchen texanus, assembly GCF_025860055.1. Classification (NCBI taxonomy): domain Eukaryota; kingdom Metazoa; phylum Chordata; class Actinopteri; order Cypriniformes; family Catostomidae; genus Xyrauchen; species Xyrauchen texanus. Next base: position 34,503,188 of record NC_068313.1, on the reverse strand, counting down.
CAAAACACTTTCTAAAAGCTCTGTAGGTCCTCACAATGCAAGTGAATGGTGACCAAAGCTTTGAAGATCCAAAAAGCACATACAAGTAATCCATTAGACTTCAGTGTTTTAATTTGATCTTTATTTGCTTTTTGGAGCTTCAAAGTTCTGGTCACCATTCACTCGCATTGTATGGACCTGCAGAGCTGAGATATTTTACAAAAAAATCCTCATTTGTGTTCTCCTGAAGAAAGAAAGTCGTCCACATCTGGGATGGCATGAGGCGGAGTAAATGATGAGAGAATTTTCATTTTTTGGTGAACTATCCCTTTAAAATACCCTTTTTCGTCACTCCAGGGTCCCTTCCACTCAGTGTTGCCCCAGGGGTTCCGAATCCGCACCAGTTCAACTGAACCTATGGTAGTTTGAATCTGAAACAAATAAACACACAAAGTAGCTTCCTAAACACGGGAGGACATGTAGCTGAAGATGCCAGATTTCATGCCAGTATACACCGTTACAGCATCCACATACTGTATATCTAAAAGCCCTAAAAGACAATCAAACAGGTGGTCTGCCATTCTGATCACACAGTCTGTATTTTCAACTAACGGCGCGCTCTGGTGGAGAGTGCACAAACCACATCTTACCGTCTCCATTCCTGTCACAGAATATGCATGTCTGAACAAAATCCCAAACTCATTACTCTTTTCAAGAGGACCCTACAGAGGGAAGGAGAGAGAGACAACAATAGATCACCTACAGAAAAACAACATCTGCCAAAAGTAATGCTACTTTCCTAGAACACAGGTGAGATCCTGTTACCAAGAACACAACACAGGCAAGCCGGTCACAATTTATTCAGGCAATGTAAAAAGATAGTTTTACAGAAAGAGACCACAATGACACTTTTTAAGCAAAACATTTATCAGAAGCAAGTTTGTTATGCTGTAAAAAGCTATATTTTTCAAAATGAAGATATAAAAGGATGTGGCGCTTGAGGGTTAAAGTAGATCCAAATCTATCAAAACAAAATGCCATTGTCCAAAGAAAAGCGGAACATGTAAGCAAATGTAAAAGCAGAAGATTTGCGTACTTTCACAACAGTAATGTTCCTCTGATGGTGTTTTGGACACACACTCACAGACACACACACACACACACACACACACACACACACACACACACACACACACACACACACACACACACAGATACACACACACACACACACACACACACACACAGACACAGATACACACACACACACACACACACACAGACACAGATACAGACACACAGACACACACACACAGACACAGATACAGACACACAGACACACACACACACACACACACACAGACACACACACACAGACACAGATACAGACACACAGACACAGACACAGACACACACACACAGACACACAGACACACACACAGACACACACACACACAGACAGACAGACACACACACACACACACACACACAGACACACAGACACACACACACACACATACACAGATACATACACACACAGACACACACACACACAGACACACACACACACAGACACAGATACATACACACAGACACACACGCACAGACAGACACACACACACACAGACACAGATACATACACACAGACACACACGCACAGACAGACACACACACACACACACACACACACACAGACACAGACACAGACACACACACACACACACACACACACACACACACACACACACACACACACACACAATGTGTTGAGTGCCCTCTTGTGCATCATCTTTCCATGTAAACCTTTTGAGGAATATTTCAAGATCTACTTCTCATATTATGATGTGTTTGGGCTCGTTTGAATCAGGATAGTCTGCTGTAGATTACCATATGTCATGTTATATGTATGTTTAGAGAATAAATAAGGAAAAACGTGACAAAAAGCCACTCCAGCTAATTATATTTATGTGTGTCAGTGGGCATTTCATACACTAATACTCACTGCGGTTTGGCCTCTGTGAAACTAAATTGCTCATTGCGTTATACTTATTACAGTAAGACCTAAAAATGTTCTAAAAAGGTGTACAAAACACATTTATCATAATTACTAAAAATTAATTGATAAAAAAGATTGAATGCAATATTTTGTGATAATATATGCAATATGAGAGATTTATAAACAACTGTGTGAGCCGGTCATTTTTGACCGGCAACACAAAATGTGTTAGCACACAACGAACCCAACACAAGGGTTAAATAAGACACTCGAGTAAAGCGAGAACCTGAGAGTTGCCACAGTTTATGAGTGCCCCTTTCTGGAGAAGAGATTGCAGGAAGGAGCCCAGCTCCGAGGAAGAGACGACACCGTGAAAACCTCCGTGATGCCACCAGTCATGTCTGCCATCGCCTCGTGAGGGAAACCCATATTCAGGCCGTTATAACCACCGTTCAGCCTGACCGAAAGAGAGGAAAGAATCAATGTTTAGAGAAACCTGTTTGAAATCGATGATGATATTGGTGCCGCTAATGGCACAGACATTATACACTTCAAACACTTTTTGGGGCCTATGTATAGTTCATAAATTGGCACTAACTTTGCATAAGCTTTCTCTAGTAATGCGCTCCAGAACTCATCTTTGTTGGTGGAGCGCAGATACATCAGCTGACCATTACGAGTCGGCAAACGGTCATCGATTCGTATCTTAATCCACTCACCGTACTGCCAGAACTACAGACAGAGACACAGACACCATTACGCTATTATAACTATTACAACCACTTTACTTTGTGCTGTAAAACATGATACTAACCTGAAAAAAGAAAGAGCCGTCGTAGCCCTGCTGGAAGCTTTGTCCCGAGGGAATGACACGATCCATAAGGGAAGGGTGCAGCGACAGAGACGCCACTGCTGACAGGAACCAGCAGTCATCTAAGAGAGAGAATTCAAATGTGTTTAAATGTGTTTTAAATCAGTGGCTCTCAAATGACCGATGGAGTGCGTACTCCAGGTAGGGAAGGAGGTATTGCCCCAAGTGAAGGAGTTCAAGTACCTCGGGGTCTTGTTCACGAGTGAGGGGAGGTTGGCCGGAGAATCGGGGCAGCGGGGGCAGTATTGCACTCGCTCTATCGCACCGTTGTCACGAAAAGAGAGCTGAGCCGAAAGGCAAATCTCTCAATCTACCGGTCAATTTTTGTTCCTACCCTCACCTATGGTCATGAAGGCTGGGTCATGACCGAAAGAACTAGGTCGTGAGTACAAGCGGCCGAAATGGGCTTCATCAGAAGGGTGGCAGGCTTCTCCCTTAGAGATAGGGTGAGGAGCTCAGTCATCCGTGAGGAGCTCGGAGTAGAGCCGCTGCTCCTTTGCGTCAAAAGGAGTCAGTTGAGGTGGTTTGGGCATCTGGTAAGGATGCCCCCTGGCCGCCTCCCTAGGGAGGTGTTTCAGGCACGTCCAGCTGGGAGGAGGCCTCAGGGAAGACCCAGGATTAGGTGGAGAGATTACATCTCCACACTGGCCTGGGAACGCCTCGGGGTCCCCCAGTCAGAGCTGGTTAATGTGGCTCGGGATAGGGAATTTTGGGGCCCTCTGCTGGAGCAGCTGCCCCCGCGACCTGACTTCGGATAAGCGGTTGAAGATGGATGGATGGATGGCTCTCAAATGGTGGGTCAGTTATGAGAGATTAACTCACAATTTAGTTTATATCAAACAATTGTGACTTTACATCTTCTCACAATTGCTAGCTATGAAGTCGCAATTGCAAGGTTTTACAGACTTTATATGTGAGTTTATATCATGCAACCGTGACTTTATATTTTGCAATTGCATCTTCGTTTCATGCAACTGCGACAATTCATAATTACGTGATATGAACTTGCAATTTAGTATACATCATGCATTTGCAACTTTATACACTCAACTATATATACTCTTCAGTCCGTCTTGTTTCATGTCAGGAGCACGGTGTCTGGATCATTTTGTTCGGTCAATTTCGGTCAGTTCGGTCACTTCGGTCTAAGGTGTCGAGTGTTTGTGTGGCCGAACTCTTTCTCATGTGTCTTGTTTTTGTCACCTGTTGTATGTATCGTGTGGCTTTTGCCTCACGATGTACACTCAGGTATCGTTCAGTGTCAGAATGCATGGCATCGCACTCTTTGGCTTACGCATTCTCTCGTCTTTTTTGTTGGTTGGCATGAGCGTATATTGCCTTACTGTCTTGGCATTGTGCGCTCATGCCATTCGGGTGTTTTGTTGTCTTGTGAGAGCGCTTGGCTATGTTTTGTTTCTGTATTGCCGCGTGTCTCTCTGTCTTATGTCATACCCCGCTTCCTTGTTTGCCCATTATTTTTCACTGTGCATTCGGGCTTTGAGCCTCATTCTCAGATCCTGACAGAAATCAAATTGAATCGCAAGATATAGCTGCAACTGCTTAGTTTTATAGGCTTTGTATACAAGTTTATATCATGCATATACTACTTTATATTTCGCCATTCTTACTTTGTTTCTAGCAATTGTGACTTTACTTTTTTGCAATTGAAACTTCTCATAATTCCAAAATATGAACTCGCAATGTAGTTTATATCATTCAATTGCGCAATTGTGCGAAATAAAATTGTATTGCTAGATACGGTCGCAATAGCGGAGTTTTATGGACTTTGTTTATCAAGTTTATATCATGCAAATGCAAATGTATTTTGCACAATTCCAATGTTATTTCTTGCAAATAAAAATAAAAAAAAATTAAATGTAATTGCAAGATATACAGAAGTCGCAATTGCGAGGTTTTATAGAGTTTATATGCATGTTTATATATATTATATTGCAATTGTGATTTTATATTTCACAATTTTTACTTTATTTCTAGCTTTTTTAATATATTTCTTGCAATTGGGTCTCCTTGTAATAGCAAGAAATGAACTTGCAATTTTGTTTATATCATGCAATTGTGACTAAATCTCATAATTCAACTTTATTTCTAACAACTGCGACATATAATCACAATTGCATGATATAAGCTAAATTGCACGTAATTATGAGGTCACAATTGTACGAAATAAAGTTTAAGATCCGAAATATAAAGTTGCATTTCCCTGATATAGTCTTGCATAAGGTTTATAAAACTTTGCAATTTTATTGCAACTTTAAATCTCATAATTCAACTTTATTTCTAACAACTGCGACATATAAAGTTTTATAAACCTTATGCAAGACTATATCAGGGAAATGCAACTTCATATTTCGGATCTTAAACTTTATTTCTTACAATTGTAAGAAATAGTTAAATTGCGAGATATAAAGTTGCAAATGCAATGTTTATAGACTTTGTATGCAAGTTTATGTCACACAATTTTGACTTTATATTTTGCATTTTCTACTTTATTCGTCTGAATTTTGACTTTATATTTTGCAATTGCGACGTCTCGTAATTATGAGATATGAACTGGCAATTTAGTTTATATCATTAGGTTTTATAGACTTTGTATGCTAGTTTATTTTACGAAATTGCAACTGTAAATCTCGTGATTTTGTCGTCTACAATTGTGAGAAATAAAGTCAGAATTATCTCTTTTATTTTTATTTCATGGCAGGATCTGCCTTCCATAGTTACGGTCGTGAACAGCAGGGAAAAATAATACAATGCTAACCATATAATCATGCATAGTTTTGATAGAAATAAATGTACACTAAAATAAATTGACTTATCAACTTTTAAACAAGATGAGAAAATTCAAGTAAAAACCAATTTGTCTCAAATTCATCTGTCACTTTATGGACACTAGCCAGATTAGGCCGATCACCAGGGCTAGACTGGTAATCTGGCGTACCGGGCATTTCCCGGTGGGCTGACGCTCTTTGGGTCCGATCAGGGGAGCGTAGGCCCATCGGAAAATGGGCCATTGGGAGAACCGAGCGGGCCTGTGGGTCGTCTGCGAAACGTGGAGAATGGACCGCAGAACGGCGCCACGATATGCAGAAAAACATGAGAACCTGCAAAAAACCTGCAGCACCTGTATTTTGCTCAGTGTGAGTTCTTATTGGTTAAAGTCTACAGTATTGAAATCTTACTCAAAACTCCCTGGCAGATGTCCATTCGAGTGGCTCCATCCACGATAAACTGAGGAATTTGACAGATCTCCTGGAGCAGAGAGAGACGGAGAAAACAAAAGAGAGGATGAGAACAGATCACCAAAAATGAAAATCATACTCACCCTCCATGTCATTTCAAACCTGCATGACGTTCTTTCTTCCATGGAACACAAAAGGTGAAATGTTTAGCAGTATGACCTGCTTTTTGTCCATAAAAGTAAGTGAATCGAAGGCCATTGAGCGAGAAAATGTAAAGAACAGAATGAAATTTAAATCTCCATTCACTGATAATCTGCATCTTCACACACTATTTTGAAACTAAACATGCACAAACATTTATAAGTGAATGACAACTTAAATACTTAGTCTGTCTCACACAAAGCTAGAGTATCATGTGACTTTAGAAGTCTTGGGATAAAAAATAAGCTGTACATCCAACGTTTACATCTGTGAACAGGTGCTTTAAATAACTTATTGTGTAACATCAAGAATTTTTTAAACTCTTAAAAAATATATATATATATATAGACAGGGGCCTGGGTAGCTCAGCAAGTAAAGACGCTGACTATCACACCTGGAGAAGTAAGTTCAAATCCAGGGCATGCTGAGTGACTCCAGCCAGGTCTCCTAAGCAACCAATTGGCCCGGTTGCTAGGGAGGGTAGAGTCATGTAGGGTAACCTCCTCGTGGTCGCTATAACGTGGTTCTTGCTCTCGGTGGGGCGTGTGGTGAGTTGTGCACGGATGCTGCAGAGAATAGCGTGAAGCCTCCACAAGCGCTAGGTCTCCGCGGTAACACGCTCAACAAGCCACATGATACGGTGCACGGATTGACCGCCTCAGACGCAGAGGCAATTCATATTCGTCCTTCTCCACCCGGATTGAGGTGAGTCACTACGCCACCACGAGGACTTAGAGCACATTGGGAATTGGGCATTCCAAATTGGGAAGAAAAAAAAAACATAGCCATCTCAAAACCCTATATCATTTTTTTTGATAAGAAGAATGTTCTATGCTGAACCCAAAACAACCACTGAAAACGCTTTATCTTTAAGAGTGTAAGATGACGAGCTGGAAAGCAGTTGCTTCCTTCTTCCACGCAGCTGCCTGCCTGGGCACTTCCTGACTGCATCTAATCTCTCATAACATTTCAAACTACAATAAACACCCGCTTGTTTTTATGCATCTTGACTTTATATGGGGGTGCTGTTGCATTATCCTTAAAGATCTGCATTGTAAAAAACAAAAACAAAAAAACTGGCAGCTGTGGTTGCCAGAATAATGATGTAAAAGTACTGTAAAAATGTAAACAACTTCTCGGAACAACCAGTAAATTCATTTACATTACCACAATGGCATTGTAAAAGAAAATTAAAAAACAGTTATATTTACAGTAAAAAAACTCATTCATTTATTATTACACTGTAAAAAAAAAATCCTGTAAAAAAACAGTAAACTACTGGCAGCTGTGGTTATCCGGCATTATACTGTAAAAATACGGTTTGTTATCGTTCTTGAAATTAACAGCAAGATACTGTTTTTGACAGCTACAGTATTACAACTGCAAATTAGCATCATATTGCTGTTAAATTACTTACTGTCTACGGTTGTTGAAATTAACAGCTATGTTCCCAGCATGCACTGCGGCATGAAGAATTTACTTTCATTTTTACTATTTGCTGGTTTATTTGGAAGTTGTTTTTGTTGCAGTCTAAGATACTTGTATTTTAATGATCAGCTTTTACTTTTATATATAAGAGTTTGTTTGTTAATTGTCACCATTGTTACCAGTATGTGTCTTGTTAACAAATTCTGTTAATTCTGTAAGTTCATTAAAAACATCAAACACAAACACACAATGTTTTCATGTGTAATGCATCATTATTGACATGCTTAGTGCCATTTGCTAGGTTTAGGATCAGATATTCAGTCTGTCCTGAAGTTTTGTCTTCCAACTAGCACAATGCATCAACTCGTGTTTTACTTTACCACATATTGACTGGCCGGAAGAACATCATATAATAATAAAGAAGGTCCAAGGTGCCAGTTCAAGAGAACACTAATAACCATAATGTGACTTCAAACAAAACACAACTATTGATAACAAAACAACAACACTAATTCAACTAAGACTTCTATAAATTCTGATTAAAAACTTTTGTACATGTTTTTTTTGTTTTTAATTTTTGTAGCCCCAATGCATTTCCAAAGCATGCATACTTATTCAAGTGCAAAGGCTTATGGGTATTTCACCATTATAACCCACAATGCAGTGCTATGCTCTTATTTTACTGTGTGCAGGTTGCTGTTGTTTTTTGTTTTTAATCATAAAAAATACACATAAATTGCTTCAAAGGTTGATTTTTTTTTTTATGACTTCTCATTAGACAGACAAGTGAAGAACAGAGGAGTTGGTCAGAAGCATCATGATATACAGTATATATATATATATATATATATATGTGTGTGTGTGTGTGTTTCAAAATGTCACTATCTTCACCAAGACGATATCATGATTTTAAATGTTCATTTTCCCATAATGCCTTGCATAGAACAGCTATTTACTGTAAAACTAGTCACTTCACAGTGAAACCTGCTCTTGATCTCCCAGTATGCAAAATGTTTAACAGCAAACTACTCACAGTAAATTGCTGTAGGAATTTAACCATACATTTACAGTATTTTTTTTACAGTGTACTCTTCTGAAACTGTATTATTCCGTGCTTTACTTTATAATGTATTGTTAATCACCATAAGAATTACAGAAGGGCACATGATGACATGATGTTCATCAACAGTGGCTCTTTCAAGAGCATTGGCACATAACCATACAGACAGAGCTCAGTGTCTCTCACACAACATTTACATTTATGCATTTGGCAGACGCTTTTATCCAAAGTGACTTACAGTGCACTTATTACAGGAACAATCCCCCCGGAGCAACCTGGAGTTAAGTGCCTTGCTCAAGGACACAATGGTGGTGGCTGTGGGGATCGAACCAGCAACCTTCTGATTAACAGCCCTGTGCCACTACGCCACCATCAAATTACATCAACTATAACACAGAACACCCCATAAGACATAATGAAATATGATGGGTCACGCAGGGAATTGTGGGAATGTCTGATTCATTTTAACGAGAATTTACTGTAAAAAAAAAAAAAAGTACATGTAGTCTCTTGTTAAACATAAAGTAAATTTTTATTTTTTTTTACCATGAATTATACAGGAAAATCATACTTTTTAAATCTACAAAAAAGTTATTTTTAACAACATTTTATTGTAAAAACTACTGTATTGTCTTTTAAAATATATTTAAAAAAATGTACTGTATATTTGTGTAATGTACTGTATATATACGTTTTATTTCTCTAATATTTTTACAGTCTTTTACCGTTAAAAATACAGAAATGTTTTATAGTGTGGGCTAAAATCCAAAAGGTTTTCGATTAAAACCCCAGAAAGTCGCTTTAAAGTGCTAAATAACTATTTAATTACAAAACATGCGAATATTATAACTGTCTTACAGTAAAAGAGCATTTAAATGTCATTATAACGTTCAGTGCATTAGAGAGATATATCAATATTTTTTATCAATTTTTACACTTTTTTTCTCGACATTATTTTTGGGGAAAATAAATAAGCATTTACCAAATTTCTCATTATTATGGTTTAATATGGTCATCAATCATCTATCCTCTCCGATAGCTTTTTGGATGTGGTTTATGTTACTTTGGCTCACCTTGGGTCGTTTCCACACCACGTCGGATTGGATCGTCATGGGAAATGCCGCATCCAGGTAGAGCCCATCCTGCTGCGGAATCCGAGAGGTGGGAGACCACGGTCTCGGGCTTCCCAAGCGATCCAAAGGGTTTGAATCAGACGAGTCGGTGCTGGATTGTTTCCTTGTCCCGGACATCGTGTCGTGCGTAAAAAGCGGCTGCCTCGGGGCTTGTCTCATTGCGCGCGACTTTTTAATCTTTTAAATCGCTCCCTCTCTAAGTGTTTGGATGCACAAATACACGCTTTGAGTTATGCCAAATGTTAAACGTTTCAACAAGTCGTCAGTCTGTAGTAAAGTGAGTGTTTTGCTTCCTCAACTACTCAAATACCTTTCAGCAGCTCCTCCCACCTGCGCTAAACTCACCTGTGCGCGTCTCGACTGTACAGTACACACGCAAAGTTACATTTACATTTATGCTTTTATCAAGTTACCATCCTTCAGCAAACACACTGCTGTACACAAACAGGACTGTCGTGTAATACAACAGATCTGTAATGTGTATTGTGTTCTAACTTTTGTGCAAAGAACTTGATCAGCAAGTAGACTGCAAATTCATGCAAACAGTGTGGAGTATCTAGGACACCACATTGACAAGGAGGGGTTGCATCCTACTGAAGATAATGTTGCTGCAATTATCAATGCACCTAAACCAAACAATGGTCATTCATGGGTTTAAGCAATTATTATGGCAGTTTTCTCCAGAACTTCAGCCATTGCATGTCCTGTTGGAAAACAAAGAAACACTGGCACTGTATAGCTGACAGTGATGAAGTGTTTGAGAGAGCAAAACAGCTGCTGCTCAGTAGTACAGCACTCGAGCACTACGATGCACCACTCAAGTTGGCCTGTGATGCCCTGCCTTATGGCATTTGGCCAGTCATTTCTCATATCATGGAAAATGGAGAAGAATACACAAAAGCTTTTGCATCTCGTACGCTGTCCGAGGGGGAGAAAACGCATGCCCAAATTGAGCGAGAGGCCCTGGCAATCATCTATGGAGTCAAAACGTTCCATAAATACATATACGGACATAATAAGTTCATGCTTATAACTGACCACAGGCTTCAGCTTGCAATCCTGGGGCCAAAGGCAGCAATACCCACCCTAGCTGTCCTAAGAATACAGAGATGGGTCTTAATTATCATGGCTACATGTAACTACATGTCCAGGCTACCTAGAGCTGAAAAGGACTGTACGGATGATGAGGTGAGTATATTTCACATTTCTAATGTTGGAGAGCTGCCTATGTGAGCTAAGGACATTGCACAGGCCACAAGGAAAGATCCAGTACTATGCAATGTTTGGAATTACACCGTAAATGGCTGGCTCAACTATGTGTTGGAGGAGAGCCTGAAGCCATACTTTACATGGCGATAGGGAAGGATTATGACTTGCAAAGGCCCTGGGGCCAATTATCTCCGAGGGCCCCCCTCCACCCAAAGGTTGTTGAGCTGGAAGGTGTGGGGTTGTTGTTCATGGCCAAAAGCCATCAAAACGTGGGGGATCGTCAAACTAGATTGCGCAGCCTTAAAGACCAGGGCACCCCTGGGCAGTCAAGGGCCCCTGGGCACTGTACCCATTGGCCAGATCCCTGCATGGCGACATGAGTTGTCAGAGGATCAAGGATGTGTGCTGTTGGGGGATGCATGTAGTAATACCACCCAAATACAGACACAGACTGCTGGATGAGTTGCACCATGAGCATCCTGGTGTTTGCCATATGAAGGCCCTGGCTCTTAGCAATCTGTGTTGGCACAGGAATAGACAAGAGCATTGAGGTAAGAGTGCTGAGCTGTCGCAGTTGTCAGGCAGTGCAAAAGCTGCCAGCTGTAGCACCTCTTCATCCATGAAGGTGTCTGGAGTGCCCATGGCTGAGAATCCATCTTGAATATACAAATAAGGTCAAAACAGTTCTTCCTGGTGATCACAGACAGCCATTTGAAATGGTTAGTGGTGTTCCCAATGTCCTCTATCAAATCTGCACGCACTATTGATTTAGTCCGTGGTTTGTTTGCAGCCTATTAGTTACCTGAAGAGGTGGTCTCCGATAACGGGGCTCAGCTCATATCGTCCGAGTTCACAGAATTCTTAAGGAAAAGGAATCAAACACACTTGCTCCAGCATATCATCCTGCCTCAAACGGTGCTGCAGAGCAGTCAGGGCAGATTCAGAAACGAGCTCTCCTGAAAAGTGTCTTGGATGGTAAGCCAAAACCGTCTCTCAAACACAGGCTTGGAAATGTACTAATCATGTATGGTAGCACTCCCCTTATGGTTACTGGAAAACCCCAACAGAACTATTCCTCAAGCGTCAAATCCAAACATTACTGAAGCCCAGCTTGTCCAAAACCATCCAGGAGAAACAGCTTGAACAAAAGACACAACATGACCGGGGAAAGAGACTTCTGAGATCATTGCTGATGTGCGTATAAGAATGTGGCAGGGCGGAGGGCGGTGCCGAGTCGTGATCATACACACTCGGTCCCTTATCAGGCACAAACACACACATGACGGACATGTCCGTAAACTATCTCTCTCTCGTCGCACCACCGTCTGTCATCGGCCTTTATCCCCCTCGGAAGCTGTATGACCCGGCCCCGCCCCCCGCTCTGTCACAAAGACATTTCTGGAGAGGAAAGGAGAAATGGTTGAGAGCAAGTGTCATTGAGAGACTGGGATCTATAACTTACCTCATACAGCAGGGGCAAAGAAAGTGCACTGTGCATGTGGATCACATGTTACCTCGGAGATCTGGGGTTGGAAACAATCTACCTGATGTGCAGGAGGGGTCAAACAGGGGTTGAAAGGACAGACTGTGACCTCACCTGTTGATGAAGGTGTGTCAGACCCTGAGGCTGTAATCTCACCAATTCCTGAGTGTGCGGGTTCCCCAGAAAAACCAGTGTGCAGAAACACACAAAGGGTGTTTCTGGCCTTCCATGTGTGCTCAGTTGACCCCAGATGCAGTCTGCAGTGCGCATGATAGTGAGTCAGTATATTTAGCAACTGCTGACCATTTCCTCTTCCTCTTTATCATGTTCCGCATACTTATTTCTGTGATCTGATTAAGGTCACACCCGTCCAACAAGGTCAACCGTAAGGCTAGAACATCTGTATATGGCCTCTATTCTGTACACCCATTTTCTCCTTGTTACCGCTTTCCCATTGGCTGCTTATTGTCTCATGAAAATATAAATGACATGCTTGCTCTAATAAACATTGTGTAGATTGAATACAGACCGACGGTGTGTTGTTCTTTCTACTTCCTTCGCGAAGTCTCCAGAGACTCAGACTCATGACTGCACCTCACTGGGCACGAACATACAAAGACGGGACCGGGGAATTGGAGATTGCGACTAGATCCAAAATATTCCTTACAGTGTGTGTGTGTTTGTGTGTGTGCGTGTGTATGAGAGTGATTGAATTTAGTTCTGCAAGTAAAGCCGTGAGTTAAACGCATTCCAGTGTCCCATCTTGATTTCTTAAAGTAAGCACATCGTCACTTGGAGATATATTACAGCTATGATGCATTGAATCTTCTCGAATCTTCATTTTATGCTGCAAGGATTAGGGGACAGGGGAGGGGGCCGGCATATAGTGCCGTTTCCGGGGAGCGGAGACAGGGCGAGAGGGAGGACAGGTAGGGACAAGTGGGGGAGGAGCAGTAGGAGAGAGAGAGAGAGAGAGAGAGAGAGAGAGAGAGAGAGGGGCTTGGACTGCTTGCCGGCTCTCGGGTAAGTCGCCATGTGGGCTTCGGCCAGCTGGATGTGTCATCCATCAACGTGGGCTGATGGCACTGGACCCAAAGTGCCAAAAGTTTGGAATAATGTACAGATTTTGCTGTTTCGGAAGGAAATTGGGAATTAATTCACCAAAGTGGCATTCAGCTGATCACAAAGTATAGTCAGGACATTACTGATGTAAAAAACTGCACCATCACTATTTGAAAAAAGTCATTTTTTCAGATCATTTGGTGCCAGAACATCACTTGCCATTATATCAAACACAGCTGGAAGCTATTTGGTTTGTTAAATGAAGCTGAACATTGTGTTTGTGTTTGTTTTTGAGTTGCACAGTGTGCAATAGACTGGCATGTCTTAAGGTCAATATCAGGTCAAAAATGGCAAAAAAGAAACAGCTTTCTCTAGAAACTCATCAGTCAATCATTTTTTGAGGAATGAAGGCTTTACAATGCTTGAAATTGTCAAAAGTCGCTAGTAGCTTCATGGCTCTTTTGGCTAAGCGGGTCAAAATTCGCTAAATCTTGTGACAAAGTCGCTAAGTTAGCAAAACTGCCAATAGCTAGTTATGCAGTCCAAAAAGTGACAGCAGTAGAAATGGCCACAGGAGAAAAGAATTACAAGGATTAGCGACATCGCAACACTCGCTGGCGATGTGAACAGGGCTTTAGCGCCGTTATCTTGACATATAACACTCATATTATAAAAGAAACAAATACTGTAACTATCATATTAAACAGCAACTATCATGTATCACTACACATTTACGAGTCTGAAAAATATTTAGGCTAATACATTTTCTTTAAATATATATTTTATAAGAATAGCCTACACATGGGCATATTTATTATTAGTGTTGGGTGTAATACATTACAATTTATATTTATAGTTAATTACTGTAATCAAATGACTTTTCCATTTAAGAAGTAATGTAAGGGATTACTCTTAATTTTTCAGTAATTTGATTACAATTATTTCTGATGTAATTGTGTTAAATACTGCACAGACAATAGAACAATTCTATATAAAACAATAGTGAATTTAATATCGAATTTTAACATCTAACGTTAAAATATTTGTTTTCTAATTTACTGCTGCCCCCTTAAATTCTTTGACCAGTTCATGAATAATTTATTTGATTTTATATTATTTATTTAAAAGAACAGTTTCATGTCTTTCCTTGTATTTTTCATCTGGTCGAGGTTGATAAGGGTTTTAAAAAGTAATTAGTAATAAGTAATGCAATTAATTTTCAGACAGAGTAATTATTAATCTAATTACTTGGTTCTTAATATGCATGAACACGCATTTTATATTAGAATGTAAGTGCTTAACGTCAACGCTTTTAATTAATATTCATGAGACACGCCTTCTAAATTAGAATATAAGTGCCTAACGGCAACGCTTTTAAGTAATATTCATTAGACACGCCATCTATATTCGAATGTACGTGCCTAACGTCAACGCTTTTTAATTAATATTCATGATAAAGGACTTCCCCAATAGAAGAATCGCAAGGACCCGTCAGCTTGCCCTACTTAATATTCATAAGCCATTCCTTCAGCATAGTATGATTCGTACTTTGTAATTCGTGGTGAGGAGGAAGGCATATCACATGATTACAAACACATGATCACATGATAGAGGAACAGTTTCACGTCAAAATGGCTTCAGAGTGTAATAAGTTTCAGAAATATCCTGCGATTCTTATAATTGCTGCAGTTTTGGTGTGTATTTTGTGCGACCCGTGCGCTGCACACTTCAGAAGACCGCGCAGATATGAAACTTGGATGCATGTAAACACTGTTTCTGGACCCGAAGTGGACCAGCAGTGGTTTATACAGAGACTGGACCACTTCAATGGGGCCGATACTCGAGTCTGGAAACAGGTAGACTACACTGCACAAGCACCCTTACAATAAAGTGCTGTGATAGTACAAAGGGACAGTCATGTTACCAGATTGTAATACAATGGTATTGAATGGTCAATGCATGTAGGCTACCTTTGCAATTTACATAGTACTGTAAAGAATACAGTGGTTTTACCAAAAATTTCTAAAAACATGGCTTTGCCATATTACCATGTCTTAAAAGTTTCATTGTGCTATTTGGTACATTTGGATCAAAGATCGTTTAGGCCGAGACGGACCACTTGTATTGATTATTGCGGGAAATTGGAACGCCCAAAATGGCGGATGTATAAGAGGAAGTCTGCCTCACAGGTATAAGAGCCAATCACATTTTAGACACAGACATAGCCTGTCATTCAACGCGAGGACGCGCATGCGCTTTAGCTAGACCGGTCTGATAAATAGCTTTGTTTTAACGTAATACGAGCTAAAGAAACACAATTTATGATCAGATGTTTTCTAATTTAACTGCTAATTTGAAATATGTTTATTGATAGTAATCTTGACCAACTGTTTTGGAGAGTTCAGTCTTTCCCCATTCAAGTAGATTGGAGCTGTATTTTTATACTGCTTGTTTACATAGAAAATAGCTGCCCTGGATCTTTTCAAAGATGGCCGCCGAGTGAACTGACTTGCCTTGAAAGGGACTTTGATTTGTTGGGAGAGAAATGTAACTGTTACAATAGTATAATAATGTTAAACAATAAAAAGCAGCAAAATATATTATATTTATACATACAATTCAGAATGTACTGTAACAAATAACGCATAAAATACAGAAAATGCCAGTATATCCCTTATAAAAAGTACTGTACCATGATTCACTGACGCTATTATGATGGAAATGGCACTTTGTTATATATAGACTACCTTGGTACTGAATGTTTACTATTTACAATTAAAGGGACAGTTCACCCAAAAATGAAAATTCTCATCATTTACTCACCCTCATGCCATCACAGATGTGTATGACTTCCTTTGTTCAGCTGAAAACAAACAAAGATTTTTAGGAGACAATTTCAGCTCTGTAGGTTCATACAATGCAAGTGAATGGTGACCAAAACTTTGAATGTCCAAAAAGCATAAAATGCAGCATAAAAGTAATCCATACGACTTCAGTGGTTAAATCCATGTCTTCTGAAGTGATATGGTAGATGTGGGTGAGAAACAGATCAATATTTAAGTCATTTTTTACTCTAAATCTCCACTTTGACTTTCACTTTCAGATGTAAAAGTGAAAATAGAGCTAAAAAAGGTCTTAAATATTGACCTGTTTTTCACCCGCACCTATCATATCGCTTCTGAAGACATGGATTCAACCACTGGAGTCTTATGGATTACTTCTATGTTTCCTTTATGTGATTTTAAGATCACCATTCACTTGCATTTTATGGACCTACGGAGCTGAGATATTCTTCAAAAAATCTTTGTTTGTGTTCAGCAAAAGAAAGAAAGACTTCCACATCTGGGATGGCATGAGAGTGTTTTTTGGGTGAACTATCCCTTTAATAATGGTGTTGACCAGGTTCAGTACTTTAAGGTACTTCAAAGAATGGTACTTTGTTTTTGCTTGTGAGTAAATAAGTCATTATTTACATGATTTATTTGACGTTTACTGCAATTATTTGTGCAATAAGAGTAAGTAAGTGCAACCTACTGTCTTTAAAACACATTTGAGTTTTTATCCATTGATTTAAGAGACTAACCCTGTGCGAGATCACAAATGTGTGCAACTTAATTTTTTCCTTCCATAGAGGTATTTTGTGAACGACAGTTTCTATAGACCCGGCGGTCCGGTGTTTCTGATGATCGGTGGTGAAGGTCCGGCTAACCCCGCCTGGATGCAGTACGGATCCTGGCTGCTTTATGCACAGAAACTGGGCGCCTTGTGTTTATTACTGGAGCACCGCTTCTATGGCAAAAGTCACCCAACAGAGTGAGTGACAGTTTAAGCACTCAACAAGGTCATTCAGGTTTATTAACACTAGAGGGCACCGAAAGCCTGTAACTGCACCACTGTCCCGCTCACAAACCGAAACCTCTATATACTTCTCAATCCTTTACATTTTGGATGCCCCTTTTCTAACACACACAGGGTTCAGAATCAAAAGAATAGTTCACCCAAAAATGAAACTTATGTCTTTATTTTCTCATGCTATTCAAAACCTGTATGCTGTTATTTTTTCCCATTTAACACAAAATTAGACATTTTGAAGAATCTTAAAGCAGCTCTTTTCCTTACGATGACATAGTTCATAGTTACATGTCTGGTAAGCTCCAAAAGGGACAAAACACATCATAGACATTGTGCTTATATGCCTCTTGAACCGCCTGTACTGGGATTGTGAAGTGTCAAGTTATGTGTCAGGATTTCTTATGAAGTCATTATTGATTCGTGATTGATTGTCCTGTCTTTGTGTTATCAGGGATCTGAGCACTGCAAATCTGCGTTTCCTCAGCAGTCGTCAGGCATTGGCCGATCTCGCTCACTTCCGTACGGTTACCGCTGCAACGCGAGGCCTGACCAATAGCAAGTGGGTTGCATTTGGGGGCTCCTACCCAGGATCCCTTTCTGCCTGGTTCAGACTGAAGTACCCACACTTAGTCCATGCTGCCGTGGCAACCAGCGCACCTGTTCATGCCACAGTCAACTTCCCAGGTGTGTGTCTCTCTCTCTCTCTCTCACACACACACACACACACACACACACACACACACACACACACACACACACAGAGAGAGAGAGTGCAGAATGAGAATAGAGCATTAAGCCTCTCGGTGTGATTTTACTGTGGTGAAGGGGGTTTGTAGCTTCTTGTTGTGCTGAGCAACACCTAAATGTGGTAAAATCTCTGCAACGCATGGTTTTGGGTGGCTTATTGCTTTACTAAAATGGTGGCAACAGCAAATAAATAGTTTTTTAATGAATGTATTATTAATAATAGTCACAATAAACTGTTCTTTCACTAAATATAGTTCATTAGCCTAACTGAGGACAGATTACAGGTAAAGTGATTATTTGGGGTTACTGGTGTTTTTATTGACTGTTTACGGCTTCGACTGTGACCCATCCAGTCAGATTTTAGAACCGGAACTATTTGTTTTAGTGTTAAGTGTTTTATCCAGGTAAGTTTAGTTTGTAGGTTTTCTGTCTGTCTGTATTTTTTGTGTTCTTTCACCTATTTGTTCTTTTGAGGAACTTTATTTTCTTTTGTGTGTTCTTTAGCTCGTTTTTTCATTCTTTAGTTCTTTATTTCCTTTTGTTTGTTTGGTTTCTTTGTTCTGTCTGTCTGTCTTTCTATCTGTCTTTTTTGTGTTCTTTCAACTTTTTGTTCTTTATTTTCTTTAGTTTGTTCTTTCGTTCAGTTGTTTGTTGGTTCTTTTTCTTGTGTGTTCTTTAGCTCATTTTTTCATTCTTTAGTTCTTTATTTCCTTTTGTTTAGTTCCTTTGTTTATTCTTTCATTTTCTTTCTATCTTTCTTTTATATGTTGTTTCGTTTGTTGGTTCTATTGTTAGTTTGTTCTTTTTTGTTTGTTTGTTTGTTGGTTATTTTGTTCATTCGTTTCTTCCTTTCTCCTTTTTTTGTTTGTTTGTTGGTTATTTTGTTCATTCGTTTGTTCTTCCTTTCTCCTTTTTTGTTTGTTGGTTATTTTGTTCATTCGTTTGTTCTTCTTTTTTGTTTGTTCTTTTGTTTGTTTGTTGGTTATTTTGTTCATTCGTTTGTTCTTCCTTTCTCCTTTTTGTTTGTTGGTTAGTTTGTTCTTCCTTTCTCCTTTTTTTGTTTGTTCTTTTGTTTGTTTGTTTGTTGGTTATTTTGTTCATTCGTTTGTTCTTCCTCCTTTTTTGTTTGTTTATTGGTTATTTTGTTCATTCTTTTGTTCTTCCTTTTTTGTTTGTTCTTTTGTTTGTTGGTTAATTTGTTCATTCGTTTGTTCTTCCTTTCTCCTTTTTGTTTGTTTGTTTGTTTGTTTGTTGGTTATTTTGTTCATTCGTTTGTTCTTCCTTTCTCCTTTTTTGTTTGTTGGTTATTTTGTTAATTCGTTTGTTCTTCCTTTCTCCTTTTTTTGTTTGTTCTTTTGTTTGTTTGTTATTTTGTTCATTCGTTTGTTCTTCCTTTTTTTGTTTGTTCTTTTGTTTGTTTGTTGGTTATTTTGTTAATTCGTTTGTTCTTCCTTTCTCCTTTTTTGTTTGTTCTTTTGTTTGTTTGTTTGGTTATTTTGTTCATTCGTTTGTTCTTCCTTTCTCCTTTTTTTGTTTGTTCTTTTGTTTGTTGGTTATTTTGTTCATTCGGTTGTTCTTCCTTTCTCCTTTTTTATTTGTTCTTTTGTTTGTTTGTTGGTTATTTTCTTCATTTGTTTTTTCTTCCTTTCTCCTTTTTTGTTTGTTTGTTGGTTATTTTGTTCATTCGTTTGTTCTTCCTTTCTCGTTTTTTGTTTGTTTGTTGGTTATTTTGTTCATTCGTTTGTTCTTCCTTTCTCCTTTTTTATTTGTTCGTTTGTTTTTGGTTATTTTGTTCATTTGTTTGTTCTTCCTTTCTCCTTTTTTGTTTGTCTGTTGGTTATTTCGTTCATTCGTTTGTTCTTCCTTTCTCCTTTTTTGTTTGTTCTTTTGTTTGTTTGTTATTTTGTTCATTTGTTTGTTCTTCCTTTCTCCTTTTTTGTTTGTTTGTTTGTTGGTTATTTTGTTCATTCGTTTGTTCTTCCTTTCTCCTTTTTTGTTTGTCTGTTGGTTATTTTGTTCATTCGTTTGTTCTTCCTTTCTCCTTTTTTGTTTGTTCTTTTGTTTGTTGGTTATTTTGTTCATTCGTTTGTTCTTCCTTTCTCCTTTTTTGTTTGTTTGTTTGTTGGTTATTTTGTTCATTCGTTTGTTCTTCCTTTCTCCTTTTTTGTTTGTTTGTTTGTTGGTTATTTTGTTCATTCGTTTGTTCTTCCTTTCTCCTTTTTTGTTTGTTCTTTTGTTTGTTGGTTATTTTGTTCATTCGTTTGTTCTTCCTTTCTCCTTTTTTGTTTGTTTGTTTGTTTGTTGGTTATTTTGTTCATTCGTTTGTTCTTCCTTTCTCCTTTTTTGTTTGTTTTTTTGTTGGTTATTTTGTTCATTCGTTTGTTCTTCCTTTCTCCTTTTTTGTTTGTTTGTTGGTTATTTTGTTCATTCGTTTGTTCTTCCTTTCTCCTTTTTTGTTTGTTTGTTGGCTCTTTCTTTCATTCTTTTTATATGTTCTTTTGCACATTGTGTCTTTAGTTCTTTATTTTCTTTTGTTTGTTCTTTTGCGTATTCTTTCATACATGCGTTCGTTTGGTTCTTTTGTTAATTTGTTTGTTAGCTTGTTCTTTCACTCGTTCATTCTTTAGTTCTTTATTTCCTTTTGTTTGTTTGGTTCCTTTGTTCATTCATTCGTTTCTTTATTTTATGTTCATTCGTTTGATCATTTATTCATTCTTTCTTTCGTTCTTTCCTTTTTGTTAATTACTTGGTTCTTTATTTTCTTTTGTTTGTACCTTCGTTTTCATTTGTTGGTTCTTCCTTTTTTCTCTATTGTTTGTTCTATTGTTTTTGTTGGCTCATTTTTCCCTGTCTGTCTTTTTTTGTGTGTTCTTTCACCTTTTTGTTCTTTATTTTCTTTTGTTTGTTCTTTCGTAAATTTGTTTGTTGGTTCTTTTTTTTCTTTCCTTTTTTTCATTTTCTCTGTTTTCCCTCAGATCTTTCCTCTGTCTCTTTAAGGAGAACAGCTGGATGCTACCATGACACAGAAATTACTTTGAACAGGGACCTTTCCCTGACACAAAGGTTCACACAAACACAGATTAATCACCAGTTTATCCTGCCCATGTGCTGGTGAATGTGCTTATTAAGTCTGTATGGTTCATATGTTACACCTCAGTACAGACAGTAAAATAAATGATGGGTTAGTTATGGAGATGAGTAACTGTCTCCTCAACTCCCTTAATGTCAATGGAGAGACACACTGCTGTTCTCTGTGAATATAGTGAGGGTGTGTGTGTGTGTGTGTGTGTGTGTGTGTGTGTGTGTGTGTTTTGCCTGTTAGCAATCCCACACCCTCGTCTATGTGGTCAGACATGAAATAGTATTGAATGACTGCATGTCTGTTGAGTTGTAAAGTGTCTGTAAAGATGTCTAAACTCTATGCAGTCATTGTGGTCATAATGCCGGTACTGACCACTTTCACAAAGGATTTCACTGTGAACAACTGTTAGATCTTTCCAGCCACAAATCAATAGCCTCTTATCTCCTTGAGTATGCAAACTGATGTTTATTAGGTAAACATTCTCTCTGTTTTATACGTTTCCTTAAAATGATGCATGAGTCCTATTCATTTCTGTAAGACATTGTGTGACGAGGAGGAGGGCGGGGCCGGGATGTGAGCACATGAGGTGCCAGTTCGACTGGGAGAGACGCACGCGTCCGCGCTGCATGTGTGTCTGTTCGTTTAAGTTTGATGTTGTTTTAAGTTCATTTATATAATTAAATTATATGTTGACTGTTCAGCTGGTTCCCGCCTCCTCCTTGCCCATCCTTATACTGTTACACATAGATTAGATTAATTTGATATTTATAGAATATTTCACCAAGTCTTATAAAGCCATATGAAAGCCTTGTGTGCAGAACAGACCAAAATGTAAGTCATTATTCACTGAAAGTCTTGAGAGCCCCCGACCACTACACTATACATATGCTTTTGTGTTCCACATAAGAAAGAAAGTTTGTTGTGTAGTGAGATTTTAAAATCATCTTGTGTGGTTTCAGAATATTTAGAGGTGGTGTGGCGGTCACTGGCAGCAGTGAACCCAGAGTGCCCACTACTGGTGAAGAAAGCGTCTGACACATTGGTAGAGCGACTTAGCGACCCAAAAACCTATGACAACATCACTAAGGACTTCAGGTATTTCTCTCTTATGCTCGCATATGCATATATGTAACTTCAGAACACATATATCTATTGTATATATACATATAACATAATAAACATATCAATTAAAGGAATATTCTGGGTTCAATACAAGTTCAGCTCAATCTACAGCATTTGTGGCATAATGTTGATTACCACAAAAATTTATTTTCTTTAAAAAAAGAAGCAAAAATCAGTGCAAAGAAGTAATAGTTTTTACAGAAGGTGCTTTAGTACTGAGTAAGGTAGAAATGACTGTTACAGTGAAAGATAATCTTCATCATCTTCTTTCGGAGCAGCCGAAATCATATATGTCTTGGCACAGGTTTTATGCCGGATGCCCTTCCTGCTGGGGCCCCCTGTGGCTGGGGGACTCTCACTCACACGTACGGGACAAATTAGAGTCTCCGATTCACTTAACCTGCACACTTTTGGACTTGTGGGGGAAACTGGAGCACCTGGAGGAAACCCACTTGAACACGGGGAGAACATGCAAACTCCACAGAGCCTTTCTCGAACCCGGGACCTTCTTGCCGTGAGGCTGTTAAGTGGTTAACAGTGCTAACCACTTTTAAGGGTTACATATTGTTTCTGAGTCTTCTGGTTCGACAGCGGAGACTCCTGTTGCGTTTTCCAGATGGAAGAGTAAACCGCTTGTGGTTGGGGTGAGAGGTGTTGCTGATTATACTTCTGCTGGAGGGAATGAGAGGGAATTTCTTGATGAGTGTGGATGTGTTGAAGACCCAGGAAAGATCTTCAAAGATGTGACCACCCAGTAACTTGAAGCTGGCACATTTATGTAGATGGGGGTGTGTCGGGGCCTCTCCTTGTCCTCCGGTGGTCCACAACAAGCTTCTTGGTCTTGAGTGTTGAGAGCCAGGTTGTTGTCAGCGCACCACTCTGCCAGGTGTTGAGCCACTTCCCTGTAGGCTGTTTTGTCATCACCCCTGATCAGGCCTACCACCGTGGTGTCATCTGCAAACTTTGTTATGGAGTAAGACCCATGCAGCTGTTTGCCGTCATAGGTGAAGATGGAGTAGAGAAGAGGGCTCAGCACACAGCCCTGTGGTACACCAGTGTTCACTGTGTTTATGGAGCCCAACAGGCTGTGGTCAGTTAGTAAGAAAGTCCTAAGTCTAATTGCATAGTGAGTGAGTTTGGAAACCAGCTTGGATGGGATGACCGTGTTGAAGGCAGAACTGAAATCAATAAATAGCATCCTAACATAGGAGTTGCTATTGTCCAGGGGGGTCAGGGCAGAGTGGAGAGCAGTGGTGATGGCGGCATCCTCTGTTGACCTGTCGAGACATTGGTTACAGAGTTGGGTGCAGGCAGGATTTCAGATGGGAGTGAACCAGTTTCTCAAAACACTAATTATGGGAGTAACAGTGACCGGACGGAAGTCAATGGGGCCCATTTTTGGAGGGTTTAAACAGAAATTTGAAGCTTATCATTTTATAAAAGCACTTCCATTAATTCTTCTGTTAGAACTTGTGTATTATTTGAAATAATGTTGTTTAAATCGTCAGTTTTACAGTCGTTTTAGGGTTTATTGACATCGTCATGGTAACAAAGTTGTAAAATTGACTATAATTTTACACAGAAATGGTAAGCGATTTTATCACACTGAAATCATGTTTTGGAATGCCCAATTCCCAATGCCCACCAAGTCTTCGTGGTGGCATAATGGCTCAATCCGGGTGGCGAAGGATAAATCTCACTTGCCTTCGGAGACGGTCAATCCACACTTCTTATCACGTGGCTTTTTGAGCGCGTTACCACGGAGACCTAGCGCGTGAGGAGGCTTCGTGCTATTCTTCGTGGCATCCACGCACAACTCGCCACGTGCCTCACCGAGAGTGAGAACCACATTATAGCGACCACGAGGAGGTTACCCCGTGTGACTCTACCCTCCCTAGCCACCGGGCCAATTGGTTGCTTAGGAAGCCTGATTGGAGTCACTCGGCACGCCCTGGATTCGACTCCAGGTGTGATAGTCAGCGTATTTACTTGCTGAGCTACCCAGGCCCCTACTAAATGTTTTTGGACTAATGTGCACTAATGAATCATGCACAGTGGGACCCGGAATTATTATTTTTTACGTTTAGGAATGTGTATATGGTTAAATTTGGATTTATCTCTTTTGCAAGGATGCACTTAAATCAAATGGTGTAATTCATCTTCTGGAAATGGGGGAGCTAGAGACTATTGCATGGGAACATGAGAGCATGTATGATACAAGTGTGTGTGTGTGTGTGTGTGTGTTTGAGTGTGTTTTGGAAGGACTGAAAAGGCCTTTCTGTTGCAGTTGCATCCACTGGACTGTGACTATCCTTGTTTCAGTGTCCTTCTTAGTTCCTTTCGGCTTGTCTGTGTCTGTGTCTGTGTCTGTCCGTCCATCTGTCTGTCTGATTCGGAGATCCTATAATGCTGCCTTTGCTGTGTAGCTCAGATATGGACCAGAGGCACCGCCCTGAGCATGGTCCACAAAATGCAAAACGCTCACATTTAAAACATACTTCATATGGTTGTTCCTTCTAGCCCACAGACTTTCAAACAGATAACTCTTGAGCTTGACAATGATTCAAGAGTTTTTTGGACCAATTCGTTAAACAGAACCAGCTCATAAGAGTCGTTTTTTTGCGAATCAGACTTCAATTTTATGACCTCTGTTTTCTAATATTCTTTTCTCCCTCTCACCCACATCTCCTCATTTACTCCTCATAGAGATAGAGAGAGATGAATGTAATGACCTAATGCTGTTCCCAAATAAACAAACCGTTCCCTGTTCTGCTTAGCTTGGAGGATGCCAGATTCGGTGACGTCACAGACAGGGTGGGCAGAGTCTTGTGGCTAGGGTCAGAAATGAACCAGGACTTGGAGCAAAGATGACACAATAAGTGACATATGCCCCAGATATTTAGAATGTGGGTCTAAAAATGCCCCGTAGTGAAGTCCGTCCTTATTATGTGAAATAATTCCTAATAGTGTTAACTTGATATATCTAATTATGAATTTAGTGCCTCTGCAGACAGTGTAGTGACCTGTAGCAATCAGATATCTCTATTGACTGTCTCGGAGGCAAGTGTTTCATAATATGAAGTGTTTTTTTTTTAAGAAAACACTCCCAAACTCCATAATAACTAAACTCCAAATCACATTCAAATCTTCTGCAATGATCTAATCTATCAAAATGACCAGGCAATTGTTTAAAATGCATTCGAGTAGAGCATTTATTGTGTTATGATATCTTGTGCATTATTTGTAGCTTCCTTTGTTCTGATGTTCATATAATTGTTTATTTAAAGACTATTTAATTGTTTGTGTTAAACCGATATATCGGCCAAATATCGGTTGAATATCGGTTTCGCCCGCTAAAAGCAATTATCTGCACTATTGGCCGATTGGTTAGAACAGCCAATAATCAAGGCTGGTTATTTCCCGTCAATCAAAAGGGGCCAGAAAAACCTGTCAGACGATTAGCACAACTCGTGTTGTTTGTGAAAATATATGTCTCTTTGAATTGAGAGACAATGACCGCAAAGTCGCAATTTGTAAACTTTGCACTGCTAAAATTTCACAGCTACCTTTTAAACTTTTAACACACCTAATTTGATCAGCTTGACACCAAAGTGTTGTTAAAGCCATAGTGGAGGTTGCTTTAGCTCCATAATTCAGAATTAAGTAAATGTAAGTTAAGAATGTTAATGTGAGTTAATAATATGATTTTTGTTTCAGTTTTTTGTATATAACTGAGATAAGTTACTCTGAAACATGAAAGACATGTGGAGACTGAGAATAAGTTTGTTTCAAAATTGTGTAATTATTTATCAGTGATTGTAAAACAAGGTAGCTTTAAAAACAGCAGAATCACCAAACTATCGGTTTCAGCAATAATTGTATTATCGGATATCGGTATCAGCACACATATTTTAAAACATGATAGACATGTAGAGACCGAGAATACGTTTGTTTCAAAGTTGTGTTATTAATTATCAGTGATTTTAAAACAAGGTAGCATAAAAAAATAGATCCACCAAACTATCGGTTTCGACAGTAATTGTATTATCGGATGTTGGTATCGGCACACATATTTTAAAACATGATAGACATGTAGAGATCGAGAATACGTTTGCTTTGAAGTTGTGTAATTAATTAACAGTGATTTTAAAACAAGATAGCAAAAAAAAAAACTAGAACCACCAAACTATCTGTTTCAGTAATAATCGGATATCGGTATCGGCACACAAAATTTTAAACGTGGAACACGTATAGAAACCGAGAATAAGTTTATTTTGAAGTTGTGTAATTAATTAACAGTGATTTTTAAAACAAGGTAGCATTAAAAAAAGCAGAATCACCAAATTATCGGTTTGTGCAATAATTGTGTTATCGGATATCGGTATCAGCACACAATTCTTTAAACATGTGAGACACGTAGGGAAAGAGAATACGTTTGTTTCAAAGTTGCGTTATTAATTATCAGTGATTTTAAAACAAGGTAGCATAAAAAACAACCACCAAACTATCGGTTTCGACAGTAATTGTATTATCGGATATCGGTATCGGCACACATATTTTAAAATGTGGAAGACATGTAGAGACCGAGAATACGTTTGTTTCAAAGTTGTGTAAATTATTATCAGTGATTTTAAAACAAGGTAGCAAAATAAACACTAGAACCACCAAACTATCGGTTTCGTCAATAATCGGATATGGGTATCGGCACACATATTTTAAAACGTTGAAGACATATAGAGGCCGAGAATAAGTTTGTTTTGAAGTTGTGTAAATTATTATCAGTGATTTTAAAACAAGGTATCAAAAAAAACTAAAAACAGCAGAACCACCAAACTATCGGTTTCATCAACTATCGGATATTGTTATCGGCACACAAATACTGTATATGTGCATCCCTAATAATTGTTCATATTAAGAATTTATTTTAGTTAATTGATTTAATTGAAGTATTTTACATTAAACTATGCTTTTTTTAAATAAGGTTGGACATTATTTAGTGTCTAAATGACACATTTGTGATTATATAGTCAGCATATTGTACACAAGGCATGAAATCTTCTTTCCCTTTCTCTCAGGTTATGTTCGAAGCTTCAAATCCTGTCTGAGAAGGACTCTGCGTATCTTTTGGAGTCTTTGGCTGGAAATTTCATGGATGTGGTGCAATACAATGAGGACAACAGGGCTTTTGAGGTGCGTGACAGAGAGTAGAGATGTATATGTTTGTTCGTGATGAAAGGGTGTGTGTGTGTAGTTCTGTGAGGTCAAGTGTTGCTGTATATCTGAGTGTGTGCATAATAGCAATTGGGGTGTGTATCATCAGGCAGTCTTGAGTCAGATTACCAATAAACTGTCTTTTAGAGCTGCTGGATTGAGTTACAGAGAACACAGCTACTTTCAGAAGAGAGAGAGAGAGCGAGAGAGCAAGAGAAACTGAATAAGAGAAAGAAAGGAATAATATATGGAGAAAAGAGCTACTGTAGATATTTTTGTGGGGATCTCTCCTGCAGTTTAGGTGTTTTAAATGATTCGAAGCCACTGTATACTTGACCACGGCACTTGTGAGCATCATTTGTGAATTCAGTCTTCATATCTACAATCAGTTGGTTTACATGCACTTTAAAAGTTCAATTCGAGTAGGACTTAAACAATAATTTGTCTTTTTAAAATTTCAAGTAAACACAGTACGTCACTTACAGACCCCAAAAACGTTGCCCAGCATGTTTACTCGTTAATTAGACCACAACAGACATTGCTGTAGTATGCATGCTCCAAAAGATAGGTAACGCAAGATAGCCTATGTATTAACCCAGCCTATTTGATGTCTTCCATGCAAAAATTCACTTCCTTATCCTAACTGAAAAAGCACCACATATTTGATGATTTGGTACGTTCTAGTAATAGTGCTCCTTACACAAAGCGCATTAGATATTCAACTCGACTGCAACTGATTTCAATAGAGTTTGCTGTTAGCATGTTGCTAAGCTAACATCATGGTTACCCAGTACTCGTATGCATAAAAATAAGTAACAAATAATAGGTGAAATGGTCCGTTTTTGTTAGATTTTCCTAAATGTTGGATGTGTATTTAACGTGTATTTATGTAACCATGTGTATTTAATCCCTTTAAAGGGATATTTCATGCAAAAATGTAATTCTATCATTATTTACCAGATTTGAATGATTAGAAGAATATCTCTGCTCTGTAGGTCCATAAAATGCAAGTGAATGGTACCTCCAGATATGATATAAAGGAAACATTAAATGAACCCATATGACTCTGGTGGTTAAATCCATGTCTTAAATAGTGATATGATCAATATATGTGAAACAGATCAATATTTAAATCCTAAATCTCCACTTTAACTATCACTTCAGATGTGAATGGGAAACTAAACAGGCGCCACATGTGATGTGAAAGTGGTGATTTAGTGTAAAAAAAGAGCTTTAATATTGATCTGTTTCTCTGTTTTATGTGATTTTTGGAGTAAAAATAGTCTGATCACCATTCACTTGCATTGTATGGACCTACAGAGCTGAGATATTCTTCTAAAAGTATCCTGCAAAGTCTGAAATCAACCCATAAAATAATATCTGCAAAACTACAAAGGCAAAAGGGGTTCCTGGATTAACACTCTTTATCGGAGAAATGCTGGACTCCACATTCCAGATTAATGCAGATGTAATTTGTGAATGCAAGCCAAGGAGAACACACACTTGCACACATTCCCTGGCGAGATTCAGCGAGGTATCGGGTGTGTAAGTGGAATTTAGATTAAGAGGTGTGTCCCTGTAATCAGAGTCCAATCTCGGAATGTTCTGGGGAATTTCGGTTCTGGTTCTGATAGATTACAGCACGCATCCTGATTACAAGAGGCTCAGAGATGTTTGTCCTAAAATACCTTTTCAGTGCGATTGGCTCTGTTTCAAAACCTAGTGAGCTACCTTAATGTCGACTGCCTTTATAGGCAACTGTCTTTTAAGGGAGCATCCGAAATTAAATGGAACCTCTAAAGTGACTAATTTGGAATGATCTACAATTCAGTCAGTAATTCCGTGTGTCATATTAATGGCACTACTCACACAAATTGCATGAGAGATTCAACACACAATAAAGTTAGGCGTTAGCAACTTGCTAAGCTAATGCCACAATACTCATATTCATAAATATACATAACACACAAATACTGTATAAAGTAGTACATTTTAATGGGGTAGCTCAGCAAGTAAAGACGCTGACTACCACACCTGGAGTCACAAGTTCGAATCCAGGTCATACCGAGTGACTCCTGTCAGGCTTCCGAAGTAACCAATTGGCCCGGTTGCTAGGGTGGGTAGAGTCACATGGGGTAACCTTATCGTGGTCGCTATAATGTGGTTCTCGCTCTCAGTGGGGCGCGTGGTGAATTGTGCATGGATGACGCGGGGAATAGCATGAAGCCTCCACACACGCTAGGTCTCTGTGGTAATGCACTCAACAAGCCACGTGATAAGATACACGAATTAATGTTCTCAGACGTGGAGGCAACTGAGATTCACTACGCCACCATGAGGACTTTGAGCGCATTGGGAATTGGGTATTCCAAAGTGGGGAGAAAAAATCACCCCCATATATCATATTACCATATTGGTAATTTTTCGCCATGCAAAAACAGGGTGCTTGAGCATTTTGAGTGCTTGATTTCTGTTGCGGACCTACTTTTCGTGATAATTATGCTAATTACATTTTGGAACATCTTTCGAATCGGGAGCGCACCTACAGTATGTTGCTTTAAAACGCTGTCTAGTTTGGATGCACACTAGGTTTTGAAATAGAGCCTGTTTGTGCACATGAATACATGTAGCCATGGTCACAATGTGCTTTGTGTTTATATTTTCAGGGTGTTGTGGGCACAAACATCACCATTAAGGTGTTGTGTAGTGTGATGCTGGACTCTTCGTTAGGCACGCCGTACGATCGTTATGCCGCAGTGGCTCGTTTGATGCAGACGACTTTTTCTCAGTCGTGCACGGACGTTCAGTACAAAAGCTACATCCAGGAAATGAGCAACACTAGCTGGAGCGGCCCGGCGGCCGGAGGAGGTGTGTATGATTCTGTGTGTTCTTGTATGTTGTCTTCTGCTTATGTGTTAAATTTACATGTACAGTTTATATAGTAATTTATCAGATGAGGAACATAAGCAATTTTTCATATAAAAGTCAACAATATCTGCAGTTTTGCACTGTTCTTGTTTACGTACAATATGAAAGTATTAATGTTGCTCAATTGAGTGTGTGTGTGTGTGTGTGTGTGTGTGTGTGTGTGATGTTCCTTGCTTGTTTTCCCATTTAAAGCTCTATTAGCACAGTACAGGATGTTGGCTCTAGGCTTTTATTTATTTATTTAAATACACCTTTCCTCTCTTTTTGTGTCCCCATTTTTTCCCCGGTCTCTTTTTGCTTGTCATCCCTTTACAACAGCTCTGAACGAAAGCCTGTGTTTCTAAAGTGTAATCTTAATGAGTGGACATCACAAAGAAATGTTTGGGTCATATTTCATCATAAAGAAAATTAAGCCTGTTTTTAGGAATTTTAAGGTTTCCTGCCAAATTCTCATTAATGAAATACACCCATATGTTTAACTTTTTTAATTATTTTGTTATTTCTATTATTCTCAATAGTGATTTTCATTACTTTAATACAGTTGTTATGGCAATAAAGTACATTACTACAGTACAATAACAGTTTTAATAATCTTTTTAAAAACGACCACCCTTGGACTCTCAAGTTTGAATCCAGGGTGTGCTGAGTGACTCCAGCCAGGTCTCCTAAGCAACCAAATTGGACCGGTTGCTAGGGAGGGTAGAGTCACATGGGGTAACCTCCTCATGGTCGCTATAATGTGTGGTTCACTCTCGGTGGGGCACGTGGTGAGTTGTGCGTGGATGCCGCGGAGAATAGCGTGAAGCCTCCACATGTGCTATGTCTCCATGGCAACAAGCCACGTGATAAGATGCACGGATTGACTGTCCCATGCGCAGAGGCAACTAAGATTCGTCCTGCTCCACCACTACTTTCTCTTGGTCTAAGCACATAACTGGTAATCTGGTAATCAGAAGGACACTGGTTCGAACCCCACAGCCACCACCATTGCATCCTTGAGTAAGGCACTTAACTCCAGGTTGCACCGGGGGGATTGTCCCTGTAAGAAGGGCTCTGTAAGTCTCTTTGGATAAAAGCGTCTGCCAAATGCATAAATGTAAATGTAAATACAGCTGTGATGCATACATTCTTAGCAATTTAAATGTATTTATTCCCATAATAGAGCTGTTGCCGATTGTTGTCAAAAAACAAAAACAAAAAAATACTGAGGGAACCCCAAGGGTTTTTATAATGGCATGTTTCGATATACGAGTAAAATTAAGGCCTGTGTTGAAAATGACTTGAACAGACTTTCACGTTTTGTTCAAGAAGATAAATGACACGCAGTCAAACCTCAAACGTTAATTATGAAGCATCTGTGTTTTTAAAAAATGCACATTGCTATCACAATGCTAATTAAGGACTACAACTACCATAAGCATTTGAGCTAAATGCATTACGTAATGGACGACTATTGTAGTTCTTATTTAGCGACGGGTTAGAAACATGCATTTTAAAAAGACACAACAGCTTCAAAATCCACATTTGAGGTTTGACTGTGATTTATGATCTAGAACAAAATGTGACAGTCTCTTCAAGTAATTTTAACCACAGATCTTATTTTACTCATAATTTGAGTATCCTAATTCTAAAAACCCCATAGGAATTTCCTGAATTAGCCTTCTGGGTTTGCCTAAAAATTTTTATGTCATGGCTGAACAGCTCTACAGTAATGAGTATGGATTGTTTTACAGCAATGGGAAATTGTCATGACAATAAAGTCACAGTGCAAAAAATCTTAATGGCGCCAAAATAGGCTTCATGTTCTTTTAGCAATATATGATTTCTTATTTATTTCTTCTTTGGGGCTGTCTTGCAACATTAATGCTTCGATTAGATTGAAACTGAATTGAATTGGTGTATGTTTGTGTGTTTAGGGCGACAGTGGGTGTATCAGACCTGCACTGAGTTTGGATTTTATCAGAGCTCAGATTCACCAAACCAGCCCTTCAGTGGATTTCCATTACCGTGAGTGTGTGTATGTGTGTGTGTTTGTACTTATGGCAGCTCAGTAGGTTTTGCAACTACAGTGCATGCAGTATGCAAGCTTTCAGTCGACCTGGGAGTCTAGTCGAAGATCTTGCATAATCTCACGATTTCTCTCCCTCTTTCTCCATGTAGGTATCACCTGCAGCAGTGTGCTGATATATATAATCTGAGCACTTCATTGGATGAGGCTATTCAGCAGACCAATGAGGAATATGGAGGATATGACATCAGAACCACTCGCATTGTCTTCCCCAATGGTTCGATTGACCCCTGGCACGCTCTCGGAGTGACCCGGGACATCACAGACGACCTACCAGCTGTCTTCATCAAAGGTCAGAGGTCACACTTTTGTCTTCATTTTATTTTTCCTGTGTTCTGCCTCCTTTTGAACTCATTTGTCTCTTTATTTCCTCTCAGGTACGGCACACTGTGCTAACATGTACCCGGCCCGAGCGCAAGACCTTCCTCAGCTAGGTCTAGCGCGGGACCACATCTTCCTCCTGCTCCAGAAGTGGCTGGCAGAGTGATGGACAGCTCCAACAGCCAATCAGATACACAGATAGTATGACTGGCATGATTAATGGCCAATCGTGTGTTGCTTTGATTCTGATGTCTCATGGTACTATTGCAATGCAAAAAGGCATTTTGGCACTGTTTTTCATCAAATTTGGAATTCAAAATCAGTTTTTTTTATGCGTTATGTTTATGGAAGTGTGACTGAATGTTTTTATCTTGATGTAAATCTTTGTATATTTTGAAACAGAAATTTCTCAATAAAGCTGATTTTAAGAAATTGAAGATTTAATTATGTGAATGTGTTTGATATGATGGTTTTCGTTGCAAAACAGATAAATATTGAAGTCCTTTTTTACTGTAAATCTCCAAATTTAAACAGACCTGCGAAGCGCTCTTCTCTCCTAATGATGTGTTAACATACAACGCGAATCGAGCGTTTCGGCGGCGCGATTACATACAAAGTCAATGCAAAGACGCAAGTAGAGGCGAAATCGCAGCAGGCGGCGCGAATGGCGCGAAGCGAAAACGCGAAATCGCTTAATTCGAGTGAAATATCCGCATGACGTGTTTTCGCGAAAGCCTATCAGCATTGAGATTGTCTGGATGTAACTGACGTAGTAGCAGAAGAAATCAGGAAAAATGGATGAGAAAATGGTTGTAGCGGTGTGTGGGCACCTGGAATTATATGACACAATGTCAACGTATCTGGGACTCCCACAACAGATACAGAGCAGCAATCGTTGTGATATCGGCCATGGTTGATGCCAGACAGATAGTTTGTCATAGAAGCCCCTCCTGTCCTTGTCCGGAAGAGAGGGGGGGATACACATGGGTTCGCATTACTCGCGCGAACGCTAGTTTAAACTCTTATGTGAATGCACCATAAGTGCATATCACCACCGTCTGGGCATTTATAGTATAAAAGGTTTTAAATATTGATCTGTTTCTCACCCACACCTATCATATCGCTTCTGAAGACATGGATTAAACCACTGGAGTCTTCTGGATTACTTTTATTCTGCCTCTTTGAACTTCAACGTTTTGGACCCCTTTGACATTGTATGGACCTACAGAGCTGAGATATTCTTATAAAAAGCCTTGTTTGTGATCGGCAGAAGAAAGAAAGTCATACACATCTGTAATGACATGAGGGTGAGTAAATGTTGATTTTGAGAATTTTCATTATTGGGTGAACTATAGATTTTTTTTATGCACCATTTTATAGACCTGTCCTTACAAAATGTTCTGTGGCTGTACCATGGTATAGTGATAGTTTCAGATGCTACAATTATGGTACTGTATGAATACCACATTTGTATACTATGGCACTCCAATGTACTTCAAAGAATACTATTTTCTGGGATTACCATAATAGCAAGTTCAGAAACTATGGTAATGATTAACATAGGCCTATGCATACACCATTATATTTACAAGTTACTCCATGTACTACATAGAAAAACGTGGAACTTGCACAACGCATAGTAGTATCACCAAAACCATGGTTTGCTTAACATACTTCGAGGTATCATGATGTTGCAATATTAACATGTCCAAAAAAACTTTAGAATGGGTACCATTTTCATGTGCCATGGTATTTGCATTGTACTTTTAAAAAACAAAACACCAGTTGCACAACACGTGCGGTCTAATTTTATTGCTTTTTAAATACATATAATTTTAGGACGGCGCTAATAATAGCAACCCACGTCCTTCCGCGTGGGTGTAAATTCCAGATTGAGAAGATGAGAATTTAAATAAACTTTCACTGTAGGGCTTTTTTTTTTCATAGTAGGATTTTCGAATAGTAGGATTTTCGAATCCTACTATGCTGTAGGCTGGACTACTGAATATTAATAATGTAACGGGACACTCGTACCGTAGTCCTACTTGATTGGCTTAGCGGCTGGCAAGCACTGGTTAGAGGGCGGGTGAACGAATCCTAATATGGCGAAGCCGTTCCTCATGAATATTAAGTAGAATGTCTGATTGGACGCTCATGGTGACGTCAGCATAGCGTCAATAATATTCATACTCCAAACTGGTGGAGAGGGCGGAGTCTGTCGCTACCGATAGACATAAAATAAACGGAGGCTCGTTTTCAGTTACCTGCGTTTCTAAAGAAGTCCAGGTGCGCCTCCAGGTCAGTGAAGCATTTTATTTAAGTTTACATCTTATTTTGCATCTCACAGACTACTCCGTTTGTTGAATCTTAATGCAGGTATTAGTTACGTGCGGGTGCGCTGCTGTGTGTGTAGTTCCTGTATGTTAGTTATTGGGTTTATTATTGATATAACGGAACAGTTTACATAGAGCGTTGTGTTGGTTGACTTGTTTTGGAGGGTTATTGTCTATCAGTCACAGACCCCCGCCCCTATTTGTGTTCAGACTCGGACTTAAAGTGTATAAATAATCACAGTTGCTGAAACCGCCATAAAAAGTTGCCTGAAGGAAACGAACTTTAATGTGTTTATACTATACTCCGCCTCTTTAACGTTCTTAAAGGTACAGTTCACCTAAAAATGAAAATTCTCTCATCATTTACTCACCCTCATGCCATCCCAGATGTGTCTGACCTTCTTTCTACTGCAGAACCCAAACAAAGATTTTTACAAGAATATCTCTGCTCTGTAGGTCCATACAATGCAATTGACCACAACTGAAGCTCAAAAAAGCACACAAAGGCAGCATAAAAGTAATCCATAAGGCTTCAGTGGTTAAATCCATGTCTTCAGAAGTGACATAAGTGTTGGTAAAAAAACAGATGAATATGTATGTCCTTTTTTTTACTATAACGTCTACTTTCAAACAGCGCTCTAACCTCCTAAGAGTTCTTCTTCTTTTGTTTTTGCCGATTTGCATTCTTCATGCATACTGCCACCTACTGAGCACTGCGAGCAGGGAAGATAATTCTTTATAAAAAAGGACTTAAATATTGATCTGTTTCCAGCCCACACCTATCATATCGCTCCTGAAGATATGGATTGATAGTGTGTATGTTTTAAACTATTTGAAGAAGTCACATGGTTTTGGTTTCTTTCTCAACTGTGCCTTCATATAATACACACACACACACACACACACACACACACACACACACACACACACACTTTCCTTAATCAAATAAATTCCAGAGCTGCAAACCTGTGTGACAGGAAACAGAATAGCCCAGGGGTGTGTGTGTGGAAAGATCCAAGAGACAGGAGGAGTGTGGCAATGTGTGTTGCTTGGAGCCATTCTTATAGAGAGAAACATTTGTGCAATCGTGGTATACAAAGAGAGTCGAAAAACCTTCTGTCCTGGAGAATACTGATTAGATCTAGTGAACTGAGAGAAACGTTGGTGTGTTCAGAGATCTTTGACAGTATCTGTGATGTGGTTTGTGGATATGTTGTAAGATGTTTAAGACTGTGTCTCATGTCAGTTGTCCTGGAAGGTTTGAACCTTGAATTATATTTTGTTATTGATGTTTATTATAGCTTTAGGGTTTCTGTGGGTCATTGAAAACTTTGTTGGTAGATGGGTTTAAATCATACATTTTGAGTATTGTTTTTATATGTGTGTGTGTGTGTGTGTGTGTGTGTGTGTGTGTGTGTGTGTGTGTATATGTGTATATATATATATATATATATATATATATATATATATATAATTTATTTTTAAATGCTTAGTTCTCCAATAACTGATATGCAAAACTGTTTTGATTTTTCAATTATTGTTTTATTTCTGCCTTTTGACAGAATAACTATGTCATATGTATTTGTCATATTGAGCGTTCATAATAAAACCAGAAATGTGCTTTTAAGTGCAAAAGGGCCCATTTTGATTGACTGTTGACAAGCCGTTTAAGAATGATTGTTTGTAATGAATGAATTATGTATATGATAAAATAATAATAATAGTAATAAAAAGCTACTGTATAGAAATATAGATGGGGATTTTATTAGGCTAAATATTTTATTATATATATTATATATTTAATTATTCATAGGGCTTTATTTTGTTTTATAGAATTGATGGTGCTCTGGTCTTTTTTAAAATCTCATATTAATCCCCATGCAGTCCTATAAATAATGCTAGTCAAATATATTGATAGTGTGTATGTTTTAAACTATTTGAAGTCACATGGCTCAGTGGTTGAGGCTCAGGGTTGGTGGTGCTGGTTCAAGCCCCAGCACCACCAAGATGCCACTGTTGGGCCCTTGAGCAAGACACTTAACTCCAGGTTGCTCCGGGGGGATTGTCCCTGTAATAAGTGCACTGTAAGTCGCTTTGGATAAAAGCGTCTGCCAAATGCATAAATGTTAATGTAAAATATCTAGCTTAATTTGTTTTAACTTATGTGTCTGAAATATGAATCGCTGATACAATGTGTAGAATAGTCCCTATATTTTATGGGTTTTAAAGAAGAAAAATATCAATGTTTAAATAACTCCTGTTACTACAGATTTAAAAAAAAAATCTAAATAACAAAACTCATTTTCAAAACACTTCATTGTGTTACTAATAACTTGTGCATTAAATATGCATGTAAAGGTAATTCTATGCTTTAATAAATATTACAGTTGCACCACATATTTTAGTGGCAAGAACATGTGAACTTGACATAAATATTTGTAAAAAATATGCAAGATTTTTATAGTTTTTAAAATATGAAAAACCAAAAAAAAAAACTAAATTAATTAATCATTGACCCTTAACTGTAAAAAAACCCACAAAAAAAACATACATTATCATTAGAATCAATTAACATGAACTAACTAATGCTTTTTTTTAAACAATACTTTTAAAGAAACACATTTTAAAATGCAAAGTTGTACGAGTTCACATTAGTTAATGCATTATAAACTAACATGAATTAACGCTGAAGAATTGCATTTCTATGAAGTAACATTAACCAAGATGAATTCTGTAAAATAAGATTGTTCATTATTAGTGCATGACACCTAACGCATTTGTTAATGTGAACAAATAGAACCTTATCAATATAGTGTAACCAGTATTGTTGTTTTTATGAGCACTTGATTTATTGACTTTCCCGTTTTCTTTCTCTCTGTCTCAGGTACAAGTGTGTGTCCATCACGATGTGTGTCGCTCTGCATGTGTTTGTGTTGTTGTCGGTGTGTTCTTTGAGCTGTGCCGTTCCTCAGTCGACGTCGTATGGAGAGAGAGGCTCTGATCTCGGTCTTCAGGTGTTTTTGCGTGTGGTCCAGGACAAACCGCAGGACAATGTGGTCATGTCCCCTCATGGCGTGGCCTCTATCTTGGGCATGCTGCTCCCGGGGGCCCACGGGGACACTCAGCGCCAACTGATCACAGGCCTCAAATACAAGAAGACGGGTGGGTGGCTATTTGCTCTTTATTTGTTATTTATATTTGCTTGGTTTGGTCTTGTGGATTTATTTTGGCATTCAACTGTGCTAGAGGCGTCAAAAGACAGTTTGGGCTGAGCACAAGCCATCTTGTGGTCTGAAATTGAAAAGGTGATCCCATTGAAATTTGTACTCTTGAGTCAAACTATTCCTGCAGTTTACTGGTTGAATCCAGGCACCGCAAAAGATTGTTTGGTGTTTGTCTTTCTCTCTCTCAGGTCCATATAAAATGTTGCGTAAACTGCACAAGTCCCTGACGTCCAAGTCCAACGCTGACATTGTGACAATCGCCAACGCGCTCTTCCCCAAAGAGGGTTTCAGCATGCACGAAGACTTCCTGACAGCCAACAGGGAGAACTTCCTGTGCGAGAGTCAAAGTCTTGACTACAGCGACCCAGAGAAGGCTGCAGATGCCATAAATGACTGGGTCAAAAACAGCACTAAAGGTACAGTTCATGTTGACCTCTGACCTCTGGGCTTGCTCTTCTCACACCAGACTCAATGGAGGGACATTTCTAGGCTGGATTAATGAATTAAATTGGATATTAAGGAATAAAGAAGCTTTGATTAGAGCTGTTATTAGTCAATAGTATTTTGTAAACTTGCGTAAATGTATATTTATTTATACTAGTCCACCAATATGCGTCCACTCGTGAATTTTCTTTTTGCATTTTACCAATACAATTTTTTTTTTATGTTATCAGCATTAAAAATGGTAAAACAAAAAAAGTTGTATATTATATTTCAATGTGGACTTTTAAACTGCATTCATTATAATTATAATATTGATATATATAATATTATTTTTAATTAGAGTAAATTATTATTAATAATTATTATTATTATTATTGTTTTTGTTATCAGGCCATATTCCCAGTCTTGTTTCGCCAGATATGTTGGATCCGGCTACGACCCGGTTAGTGGCTGTAAATTCCATTTATTTCAAAGGCTTGTGGAAGTCACGTTTCCAAAGCCAGAACACCAAACTGAGGAGCTTCACAGCAGGAGATGGAAAATCGTACAAAGTGCCCATGATGTCACAACTCTTAGTCCTTAACATAGGTGAGATGTAATCATATTCTGCAGAGTAAAGTGATCCGTGCAGTTGTCTGGCTGTGTGTGGATTTGTTTTCCAGAAATTGCAATGCAATAAAGACGTGGCTACT
The DNA here is from genome assembly GCF_025860055.1 of Xyrauchen texanus. Lineage (NCBI taxonomy): Eukaryota > Metazoa > Chordata > Actinopteri > Cypriniformes > Catostomidae > Xyrauchen > Xyrauchen texanus. The sequence continues at coordinate 34,463,545 of NC_068313.1, read as the reverse complement.
TTTTAATAGCTGGGAGCGCTGCACTAGTTTAACTTAACAATTCCTCAGAACCCTGCATATGGGACTGAAATGAGTCAAATGTGAATTAATTGAATTCTAATGTAAAACCCAAGTGTCTCTGTCCACCTACATAGCTGTAGTCTCCAATCACCAGACTGTTTTTTTTTTTACGACAACATTAAAGCTGATGCTTACTCCTATCCAAGCTTAACATGGATGCTATTAGAATGCTATTCATAGGTAGATTTCCCGAAAAGTGTGACACTGTGAAAACTATTCTATTTGTTTGAGCATTCTGACCAGACAGACATGGCAACATTAACACAACCAATGGCATGAATCTTGGGTGGGACTGTGTGTTTATCAACCAATGGAAGACGGGAGTGTTCTGGGGAAACTTGTTTGAAAATAATTATTTTTGCAATTCCATTTTGATAATGCTGGACTATGAAAGTGAACGGTGCCTGATTCTGACTGACTGTTCTCTTACCCCTCTCTCTCTCTGTCTATGCAGGTCAAACGAGCACTCCAGAGGGATTGAGGTATACGGTGATTGAACTGCCCTATCAGGGCAACAGCATGAGTATGTTCATTGCATTGCCGTCAGAGGATGCCACGCCCCTGTCTGCAATCTTGCCACACATCTCCACGGCAACCGTCCAAAGCTGGACCAAACAACTGGCCCAGAGGAGGATGCGCCTCCTGATGCCAAAGTGAGACACATGTTGTCAAAATGATCCTTACGTATTCACTTGGATTTTTGGAAATTTGTTTGGTGATAGGAGAAACAAGTGCACACAGATCATTACAGTGAGACACAGAATATAAAACAAGGCAAGCGTATAACTAGACAAACAAATAATAGGACCTATAACAGAATGGGGTATGTACATGTGCAAGTGGTAATGTACGTGCAAGGTAGGGGTATGTGCAGTTTAATTGTTCATGAGGAAAATGGCCTGTGGGTAAAAACTGTTCTTGTGCCTGGATGTCGGTGTGCTCAGTGCTCTGTATCGCCGGCCAGAGGGCAACAGTTCAAAGAGGGGGTGTGAAGGGTGTGTGGGGTCCAGAGTGATTCCTGCACGTTTCCTCACTTCTGCTGGAGAAGTTCTGTGCTGCGTTCACGCACGCTTGTGACGGGATATAAACACTTACCAGAATAAACGAGGAGAACTCCTGCGGTGAGTAGAAAGGTTTACAGTTGTTGAAGAACGCTTCTAGGACAGCACATCTTCAATGATGTAAAAGCATGTTCCACTGCCTCTCATTTTCCCCAATGATTCTGCAATGCGATCCGCTCTGAACAGCTGGAAGCCTGGCAGATGAAACGCACTGTCTGGGATGGCTTCATTCAGCCATGTTTCTGTGAAACACAGAGCAGCGGAGATAGAAATGTCCTTATTTGTTTGAGTGAGCAGAAGCTGTTTGTCCATTTTGTTGGCAAAGGAGCAGACATTCGCCAGATGTATAGTCCTAAAGCTGCCTTGACAAAGCTTTACAAGCAAGTCGGCTCTCTTCCCTCATGTGCCTCTTTTGGAGCACTTGTAGAGCACCGCTGCACCTCCAACTAAGATGTCTAATAAAAGTCAGAATAATCAAACACTGGCGAAACAACGTTTTCAGGTATATTCAGCAGTTTAATCAGAAACTTCAGCAGTTCATCCCTGGTGAAACTGATCAGGAAAGCGTGACAAAAAACATGACAACCAAACAAAAGTAATAAAAACGCTATAGAGCTCCACACCGAAGCAGCCATCTGTGGCGCCATCTTGAAACCTCTATAAAACAAGTGAAAAAAAAAAGACATAATCAGACACTGAAGGAGGGATCCTTGCAAAATGTAGAGACCAGACATGGAGGCTTTGGTGGTGAACTCTTTTCCAATAAACAACCACCCAGAACACCCTAGCAACCACATGGCAATGCACAGAAAACCATAGCAACCACCTAGAACACTATAGCAACAGCAGATAAACCACCCAGAACACCCTAGCCACCACATAGCAACCACCCTGAACATCCTAGCAATCACATAGCAACCACCCAGATCACCGCAGTAACCACCCATAGAATTGCCTAGCAGCTGCATAGCAATGCCCAGAACACCCTAGCAACCACCTAGAACACCCTAGCAACTGAAAAACAACCACCCAGAACAATCTAGAAACCACCCAGAAAACCCTAGCAAACACATAGCAAATACCTAGGTGTTCTAGGCAACTGCAAGGAACCATCCAGATCACCCTAGCCATCACATAGCAACCACCTAGATCACCATAGCATTCACCCATAGAACACCCTAGCAACTGCACAGTAATGGTCCAGAACTGCCTAGGAACCACATAGAACACCCTAACAACCACATAGGAACACCTTAGCAACCAACTAGAACAATCTAGTGACCACCCCTAGAACACCCTAGCAACTACTGATTGCAACCTTCCAGAACACCCTAGCCACCACATAGCAACCAACCAGAACTACCCTAGCAATCACAAAGCAACCACCCAGATCACCGTAGCAACCACACCTAGAATACCCTAGCAGCTGCATAGCAATGGCCCAGAACACCCTAGCAACCACCCAGAACACCCTAAAAACCACAAAGTAATGCCCAAAACACCTTAGCAACACACTAGATCAATATAGCGACCACCCCTAGAACACCATAGCAACCACCCAGAAAACCCTTACAACCACCTAGAGAACAATAGCAACTGCATAGAAACCACCCAGAACAAACTAGCAACCATGTAGCAACCACCCAGAACACCCTAGCAATTGCACAGCAATGTCCAGATCACCCTAGCAACCACCCAGAAAACTCTAGCAACCACATAGCAACCACCTAGAACACAGGAACAACTACATAGTGAACACCCTAGCAACCATGTAGCAACTGCCCAGGACACCCTAGCAATGACAGAGCAACTACCTAGATCACCCCTAGAACACCCTAGCAACTACACAGCAATTGCCCAGAACACCCTAGCAACCACTCAGAACACCCTAACAACCACATAGCAACCAAACAGAACACCCTAGCAACAACCCCTAAAACACCCAAGCAACTGCATAGAACCCCCTAGCAACCAGATAGCAACCTTCCAGAACACCCTAGCAACCACATAGCAACCACTCAGAACACCTTAGCAATCACATAGCAATCGCCCAAATCACCGTAACAACCACCTCTAGAACACCATAGCAACTTCAAAGTAACCATCCAGAACACCCTAGCAACTGCAAAGCAACCATCCAGAACACCCTAACAACCCCATAGCAACTATCAGAACACTCAAAAAAACCTATAGCAACCACCTAAAGCACCTATAGCAATGCACTCACAACCACCTAGCACTGTGACTGTAAGTTTAACATGGACAAGCACATTTACAATTTCTCTCTGTCTGCTGTCTGTCTGTTTGTCTGTATGTGAGCAGGTTCACAGCTGAGGAAGAGGTGGATTTGGAGCGTCCTCTCACAGCGTTGGGAATCAAAGACATCTTCAATCAGGATAAAGCTGATTTCAGACACCTGAGTGAGTGACAGCTGTCAGTCATGCACAACAGCGCAAGCTGTGTTTGCTCAAAGCATATTTTTATGAATGTTTTTAAAAAACAATATGCATCTGTGTGTATGAGCAAAAGATGTTGTTGTTTGTTGACTGTGAACTGTAGCCAGTGAATCATGAGAGTAGAGAGTGAAGATGTGAGTCACAGTGACTGTTAGCTCATTGGTCTCCATCCAGAGACACTCCCAGTACCACACTGCTCCGAATGACATTCCAAAGCCTTTGAATTATTTCTATAATTCCCTCTCTGCTTTTAACTAACCACATTGAGTCTGATTTACAGCAAGAAAAGGGTTCAGTAACATCAGAAATACTAATGAGTGACCATTCACTTAAGAGTACAATGTATATAGAGAGACAGATGCTGTGTCAGAAGATTCATATCAACCAGAGGAAGGAAGAGTTTTGTGAGCAGTCTGTTCTAGACCTGAAGTCATGCATGCAGCTGTTCCAACCTGAAGTTTGTCTTTCTTTTGCCCCCTTGTGGCAGTCTGATGTATTGACTCTCTTTTGAAGAATAATTTGCTGTAACAAAATTGGCTTTCGTTTAGTAATCTGTCCAAGTATGTACCATGTAGTTCTCTAGTGATGACTTAAGTATGAAGTAAGTATATCAGTATTAGGACATGATACCTACAACATCATAAACATCTCTTGCCTTCCATAAATATATAATATTCTAATCTCACATACTGTATTTGATGGATAGTTTGCTAAGTGTAGGGTACCTGCTTGAGGTAAAAAGAACACAGATAGTTTCAGCCACTCAGTATTATTGCAAATATGTGTACATTTATGTGTGTGTATTGCTGTAATATGGTGAATATATTTAAGTTAATATTATATTGTATCAATTGAAAATAGAAAACTCCATATATTCTTTTTAAAGTGTGTGTGTGTGTGTGTGTGTGGCGCGCACACACTAGGGCTGTCGATGTAACGCGTTAATTTATTGTGATTAATTATATAAAAAAATAACGCGTTAAAAAATTGTGCGCAATTAATCGCAATGCCCCCGGCAGTAATAAGGAAGATTCATGAGAAATTCAAGCTTGTAGTACCACCTCTTTACTCCAGGGGGCAGTAATTCAAACTTCAGCTGTGTGGCAACACGCAGTTTATACAGTGAACAAAACACTTCAGCAGCAGCACAACACAGACATGCGTTACGTTCTTGCGTTCAAAACACTTCATGCAGCGCAAATCCAAACTAAGAGATCTCAAGATGTGTTTAAAGATTGAGTATTAAACAATATTTAACTTGACACAGTGACCTAAACATTTATGTTTATGATGCGACGCACTCGAGACGCTATACAAGCATGTCTGACGCAGGTGTAAATTGACGGTCCTTAAACAAGCCCTCATAATAAATCTCCAACTGATTGACAAATTCACTTGTGTAATGGATTGCTGTGAACTGTGTGTCAATGATTGACTTATGATCAATAATATGGTAGTAAACAATACATTGTATTCTAAAGCCACTTTTTGATTGGCCTTATCGATGATTAACTCTTCTGCCACAAGAATGAAATGCATTTTAATTATTTGAATATATATATATATATATATATATATATATATATATATATATAAATACTTTTTTTATATTTAAATGTAACTATGTATAATTATTTCATCATTATATATTGAATTATTGTTATATGAGGGGCTTTCTCAGCAAATATTTGTATATGAGATTAATGTGATTTAATTAGTCGAGACACCATGTAATTAATTCCATTAAAATTTTTAATCAATTGACAGCCCTAATATACACTCATTACATACATGCATGATGATATCATAATATCATATATTTATATAATTCATTGTTTGATAGCCCAAAATAATACAAATTATAATAATTGTATTATAATACAATGCAATCTAAATTAAATATATACACAGTAAATATTAGTAATATAAGTTACAATATAAATTATTTATAAATATATGTTTATATATTATTATGATTATAAAAAAATATACAAATATAATTATAATATATATATATATATATATATATATATATATATTATAACTATATTTGTATATATTTTCATTATTCATCATTATTATTTCCTACTGTATTAATATTATATTGTATTCATTTAATACAAAATAACATTTTATTTATATTCTGCTATATCAAGAAAATAATTATAAATCTGACAAATAATACATATTTTAGGAAAATATTAAATAATTAAGAAAAATATATTTTGTATTTATATTCATTATGTTCTGCTGTATTATTTAGATATTTCTTAATATTGTATTCATTTTATATAAGTAACAAAACATTATACATTATTTCAAGATTATTTAAAAATAATTATTATAGTATGTTTACATTTATTCATTCGGGAGACACTTTTATCCAAAGCAACTTACAAAGATGAATAATAGTGTTAAAGTATTAATAAAGTGCTGCATTATAAAGTTTCAATTGCATCAGAAAAATACTATCCATGACAAATTACAGTGCAACAAGAATATATATATATATATATATATATTATAGAATTATATTTAATTAAATGAATACAAGGTTTTATGCTAAGTGCAGACTTTGTGTGTGTGTGTAATAGGTTCAGAGCCGGTCTATGTGTCCAAAGCACTGCAGAAAGCCAAGATAGAAGTCAATGAGGACGGAACCAAAGCCTCTGCTGCCACCAGTAAGTTCATGAGTGTCTGTAGTAGTGGTTACTATGGTAACCACTACTATTGTTACACAAATAATAGATTTGAACAAACCTATTAAGTAATAAACTTTGGTGCATAACTTATACATAACTTAAATCATGCGTCTGATGGGAGTGATATATTACGAAAAATACATTATTTGAATTTTGTGGGTTTTCACACTGTTAAAGTAATGCCTTTTCCAGTTAAACACAATTTGTAAACATCCACAACTTTCTTTTTCATGCAAATTAGTGCTGTTAGTAGCTCATGTGGATGGGTCGTCCAGAAAGACTCTGCAGCTGAGGTCATGACCTTTCATTCCTTTGATCTCTTTCTCTTTTCAGCTGCAATCTTGTTTGCTCGATCTTCTCCTTCATGGGTGACCGTGGACAGACCGTTCCTGTTTCTTATCAGACACAACCCTACAGGTACACACATGCATCCAAGACTCTTAACTTCAACTTTATTTATATTTTGTTTACGCTAATGCTCGCTGTAGCACCCCCTTGTAGAGCGCTGAGAAGTTATGCGTAATTGCGTTATGGTCTGACACGGAACGCAACAGGGTATGAAACTGGGCTTTTGTGGCTAGCGTCTGTGTTTTTATTGTTGCATATAGCATATTTCGGGCCTAACATAAAAGTATCCATTCTCTTTCAGGAACCATTCTGTTCGCTGGCCAGATCAACAAACCTTGAGCTAGAATCAAAGAGATCTGATGTCCTGTATTTCTCACCAATGTATGACTCTCTCTCATACATCAACCCACAACTCACAGCACACACACAGATGGATATATTCAACTTTTAATGTGAGACTGTGCGTTCTGTACCTGCAATGCTCTGTTGTCTGGAGTGTCTTTTTTACCTTCTTATTTTATTAGACAACAGCATGTATTAAATTTCTTGATATCTTGATATTCTTGGGAAAGATGATGTAAGATTTTAGACGTATTTTATCATTTGGGTCTTGTGCAAAACTCACAAAATGTGTGACTGAAATGCTGCCGTAACCTTTGTTCACATTGTGATTTTTTTTTTTTTTTTTCTTTATACTGTCCCTAATAAAATACCTTTTATTTCATTTTAATTCATTTAAAAATGCAATTAATTTGTTTTATGTCAGTGATACATTTTCAAGCATTGAGTTACATTTAATTCAATATGATGCCTAAACCGGTTCACCTGGTGTCTTTGTTTATACAGCTCTTAATACTACATTTGCATTTGCGAACACAGTACTTTTGTTATTTAATAAAGTATATACAAGTTCGTTTTGGTGTCCTTACTTTTTATGCTTGTCCAAAAAAAGGAGGGGAAAAAAATATTAATTTATTCAATGAAAAACATCTTGCCAATCAATGCTGAGCTATTCTGACATGACAAATGTGGGGGTGTGACCAAAATTGTAATTTTAATGTATGATGTAAAAATTATTAACTAAATATATAGTACAGTAAATATAAATAATGATATACAGGCTTTACATAATATGTATATAAAATGCAATATTCATACCAATGCATGTGTATATAAAAAGGAGTATAATTATGTTATATTAATAAATCATATAAATAATAAATGAATGCTGAAATAAGTAGAGAAAATGTTTATTTTCAAATTAATAATATGCAAACAATTATGAATGATAATGATTGTTAAATCATATTTCTATAAGCTAATTAAATGTACAATTTATAAATATAAGTATTTGTATAAAGTATCTTTATAAATATTAAAAATGGCTTGATATACCAAAATAATATAAATACAAATATTTTTTCTAATATATAATTTATCATTTAAAATGGTTTGATATATCAGAATAATATAAATAATACTAATATTAAATTAATAACTATTTAATAATTTTATTATGATTAAAAAAATACAAATATTTGTTCTAATATATAATTTATCATTTAAAATGGTTTGATATATCAGAATAATATAAATAATACTAATATTAAAATAATAACTATTTAATCATTTTATTATACATTAAATTAATACAATATAACAATAATGATGAATAAAAAAAAAATAGGAATTTGTTTTGCAATATTTCCTCTCATATTTATAATTCATTGTTTGATATACACGAATATGATAAATAACAATAAATATTTTACATACTATTAAGATAACTAAGAATGTTATTATAATATAAAAATAACACAAATATAAATGTTATAAGACCTAATTTTTCTGAAATGAATATTATTCCTCATATTTATAATTTATAATAGTTTGAATGTCCAGAATAATATAAATAATTATTTTTACATACTGATAAAATGATAATATTATGACAATGTTATAAAATAGATTAAAACATAATAACGAAGAATAAAAATAAAAAATGTAGACCTATTTTTTTTTTTTAAATCATGCTCAAAACACTATAACGATGCAAAATAAAGTCTTATTAAAATAAAGCACACAATTCACATTATTATAAAGTTTCAGTATGTTTGTGTGTTTGAATGCGCGTTTTTACCGCTCTTTACGGTAATCCTCGCTGTCGCTTGAGCTTCCCCAGCTGACACAAGAGCAAACAGCGATGGCGGCGGAGATCCACTCGAGGCCGCAGAGCTCCAGACCCGTCCTGCTCAACAAGATCGAGGGCCACAGCGACGCGGTGAACACGGCCCTGCTCATCCCGAAAGAGGATGGAGTGATCACGGTCAGCGACGACAGGTACTTGCGCTTGCAGAGCCAATGGAGACATGACAATAATCACAGATTATGTGTTTATTTAACTGTTTGTTATTATGCTTATTTAACAGCATATTCAGAAAGTAGCTACTATGGGGATAACATACAGTGATGTACTCTGATTTTCTAAATTGTTGCCATGTTTATGAATTTAGTTGTCATGTGATCCATGGTACATGTTCTAAATACATGCTTGTTTGCATCAGTGTTTTCAGTAGAAGCACTTGAACTTGCTCAGATCTGACACATGTTTGAAAGCCTTTTCTTGGTTTATTATATATAATATAATGGGTTATTATGTACCATGATGCATGTGCAGTAAAATAGTAAAAAATAACCATAGTGCCAAAAGTATTTTGTTGAAACTAAAGATACTATGGTACATTTTTGTTAAGGGAAATATGTTCATGTAATTCATCTGCTCATTATTGCTGTTTTGTTTATTTCAGGACGATTCGAGTATGGCTAAAAAGAGACAGTGGACAGTACTGGCCCAGCATCTACCACACAGTGTCCTGTGAGTATCACCTGTGAGGTCTGTGGTACCTTTAAAGGGATAGTTCAATAAAAATTCTGTCATAATTTACACACTATAATGTTGTTCCAAACCAGAGGTCGACTAACAGTGGATTTTGCCAATAGTGAAAACTAAGGTTGAAAACTGATTCAGCCGATTTATAGTATGTTAAAAAAAAATCTATGAGGAGCACAGACATGGACATCCATTTTGTCCAAACTTTTTGTTTAGTGTTCTGAAGCGTTCACGTGACAATTAGCCACGTCCCCTCATTCCAGAACGCCCTCCAAAGATAATTTTGAGACCAAAACCGAGCAAAAGAGCAGCATTGTTTGTTCCTGTGGCTGTCAAATTCAAAAATGGCACAATAGCGCCCTCAGCTGACAGATATTATGAATCACAGCCTCAATAATCCTCTTCAAATACAACACTATGAGAACGAGCAAAATGATTGACAGGTGAAAAGCGTCAAATTTTTGTTTGCTGTTTACAAAGTCTACAGCTGGCACAGAGACCAGTGAGATATCCCAGGACATTTATAACCCGGAGAAATTAAGATTTATTTCATAACACGGGACTTTCATGAAAAAACAAGCCGGAAACACTAATGACTTTTATTTTGAAATGACAGCGACTTTGCCCCGGTACAATTCCTTATATTAAGTATTAGTTTTATTATTTATTAAGTTTTATTATTGTTCACAATTTCTAAAGTTATAAACAAGATGTTTGTGCTGATGGGTTGCATTTTTCTTTTTAGAATTTAGAATTTAGAACACTCGATTATTAAATTAAAATAACAAAATATGCATTGAAATGAGGATAAGAATATGGATGGATATTATCAACGATGACAGATTTAGGTGAAGCAAATTCCCATGAGGCGTTCGTTATTGTTTTTAATATCACCTCTAGAGGCCAATATATAACTGTAGAATCAAGCCGGAACACGAGGTAATAAAAAAAGTCATTTTTATTTTCTTCTGCACACACACACACACACACACACACACACACACACATACGCATACACACACATACAATGGTATGGTTGCTATGATAAGCCTTTCTGTAACCATAGCAACCATACCACCTCAATACAATGCACAAACTTTGACATGGAGAGAATTTCACCAAGAGCTTGCGTCAAATCAACGTTAAGTAGTTTTCATCAACAGGCACATCAACATCAAAATTGATCGTCAGAATTTAAAGGAAGGTGTATATTTTAGGCCCTGTAAGGTCTTTTCAGTTTTTCACAATTTTTACACCTTCACTAGTTCATTTTAAATGGTCCTGCGGTGAGACAAATGATTTTTGACAAGTACAAATATCCCATGTAGTCTCTTAATAAATATGAGGTCATAAAACTGCATGTATAATTGTCAAAATTGTTTTTTTTTAAATAGTTTGAGGTGATGTAAGACTTGTCACAACCCAGGGTATTTCAACTATCAACTACCTTATTGAAATATCACAAATTAACCTCTTGGCACTTGCATTTGTGTTATTATATATATATATATATATATATATATATATATATATATATATATATATATATATATACTGTATATATTTGAAGGTGAATTGTTTACATTTGTGGATGGAAATAAAATCTGAACCCGCCTTACTTTGTCTATCTCTCTTTGTAGCTCCATGCTCCTGTATGTCATATCACCATGACAGCCGGCGGATCTTCATTGGGCAGGAAAATGGAGCCATTGTGGTAAGAGTCACTATCGGCCCCTGAGGGCCATTATGACACAGCTTGTGTATTTAAGGTTTAGTTCACCCAAAAAATTATATTCAGTCATAATTGAATCACCCTCATACCATTGCATACCTTTTATGACTTTCTTCTCCTGAATGCAATACGAGATGTTTTCGCAATGCTCATGCTGCTCTATTCCATACAATGAAAGAGAAGCAGGGATTGGTGCTGTCAAGATCAATAAAGCACCATTAAAGTATCAAATATTAATATTCCTGCTTTGCTAAATCCATACGATTGGTTTTTATGAGGAACAGACTGATAGTAAAGGTTATACAGTATAATTAATTTCCTTTATCAGTGACAACAGACAGCGGGATCTGTTGTAAAAACATCTTTTAGTAGCGTTCAGGAGACGAAGACAAAAACTGAAAATTAAAATAATTATTAGATTTTTGGAAAACCTAAAACTTTTCTTGACTCTAAATAAAATACTGTTGCTTAAATTATTTAGAATGTATTAATTTATAACGTTCTTACATAAAAAAGGCTATGTAATTAGTTTTTAAGCAAAAAAGCTCAAAATATGCCAAGTGCATATCCAGTAGTCTATGTACAGTATCTCGCAAAAGTGAGTACACCCCTCACATTTTTGTAAATATTTGATTATACCTTTTAATGTGTCAACACTGAAGAAATGACTCTTTTCTACAATGTAAAGTAGTGAGTGTACAGCTTGTATAACAGTGTACATTTTCTGTCCCCTCAAAATAACTCAACACACAGCCATTAATGTCTAAACCGCTGGCAACAAAAGTGAGTACACCTCTAAGTAAAAATGTCCAAATTGGGCCCAAAGTGTCAATATTTTGTGTGGCCACCATTATTTTCCAGCACTGATTTAACCCTCTTGGGCATGGAGCTCACCAGAGCTTCACAGGTTGCCACTGGAGTCCTCTTCCACTCTTCCATGATGACATCACTAAGCTAGTGGATGTTAGAGACCTTGTGCTCCTTCACCTTCCATTTGAGGATGCCCCACAGATGCTCAATAGGGTTTAGGTCTGGAGACATGCTAGGCCAGTCCATCACCTTCACCCTCAGCTTCTTTAGCAAGGCAGTGGTCATCTTGGAGGTGTGTTTGGGGTCGTTATCATGCTGGAATACTGCCCTGCGGCCCAGTCTCCGAAGGGAGGGGATCATGCTCTGCTTCAGTATGTCACAGTACATGTTGGCATTCATGGTTTCCTCAATGAACTGTAGCTCCCCAGTGCCAGCAGCACTCATGCAGCCCCAGACCATGACACTCCCACCACCATGCTTGACTGTTGGCAAGACACACTTGTCTTTGTACTCCTCACCTGGTTTCCGCCACACACGCTTGAAACCATCTGAACCAAATAAGTTTATCTTGGTCTCATCAGACCACAGGACATGGTTCCAGTAATCCATGTCCTTAGTCTGCTTGTCTTCAGCAAACTGTTTGTGGGCTTTGTGTATCATCTTTAGAAGAGGCTTCCTTCTGGGACGACAGCCATGCAGAAATATTTGATGCAGTGTGCGGCATATGGTCTGAGCACTGACAGGCTGACCCCCCCACCCCTTCAACCTCTGCAGCAATGCTGGCAGCACTCATACGTCTATTTCCCAAAGAAAACCTCTGGATATGATGCTGAACACGTGCACTCAACTTCTTTGTGGCCATCTTTATGTAGAGCAACAAATGTTTCAGATCCTCAGAGAGTTCTTTGCCATGAGGAGCCATGTTGAACTTCCAGTGACCAGTATGAGGGAGTGTGAGCGCGATGACACCAAATTTAACACACCTGCCCCCCATTCACACCTGAGACCTTGTAACACTAACGAGTCACATGACACCGGGGAGGGAAAATGGCTAATTGGGCCCAATTTGGACATTTTCACTTAAGGGTGTGCTCACTTTTGTTGCCAGCGGTTTAGACATTAATGGCTGTGTGTTGAGTTATTTTGAGGGGACAGCAAATGTACACTGTTATACAAGCTGTACACTCACTACTTTACATTGTAGCAAAGAGTCATTTCTTCAGTGTTGACACATGAAAAGATCTAATCAAATATTTACCAAAATGTGAGGGGTGTACTCACTTTTGTGAGATACTGTATGTGCCCTATTAATCCAATTGAACTTTTTTTGATTATTGGGTGTATCGCGGGTTAATTACAATTTTAAGATGTTAACAGCATGCTATTGACATAATTCCTATCCATGAAGTTTGATCCAAGTAAACAGTACTTTAGTTGTGTGAGTGTCATGCTGTCAGGTGTAAGATTATTATTATTATTATTATTATTATTAGATTCTTGAGATAAGGTACAAAACTTGTCTTGCATAGAAAAGTCATCTTTATGTTAAAAATCAAGTAATTGGAAAAGTGAAATCTAAAAGAAATGTTTTTTTAAATGCATGCTCTATACTTGGAAGCACATTTAACTTAACCTGTCCTCAGCAAGAGGTCACAATGTTAAACTGCCAAACAAAGTGTTTAAAAATGCAACAAATTCATTAATATAAATATGAGATTAAAGGTAGGGATCTGTAAGATAGCAAACTTTAAAAGATATTTTCCATAAAAAAAACTGTCATATCAAAGTTGTGTCCTCACTTTGTGTCAACTCCGTCAGATTTATTTGAATATGGATGAATAATTCGGACAATGTCGTGGTCCGCTAACTCTGAGTCCCCCTTTCCCACCTCCTGCTCATGGTGGATGCAACAGTAGGACACGTGGGCTGGTGTGTGTGTGTTATATATTTTTAAGTCTCTGATTTCACAGCTTCAAAATGTCATCTCCGTCATCCCAGTGTGATCATGTCTGATAGAATCGTGGGATAAATGTGGGTATTTTAGTTAAGGTTATAGAGGCTGGTTCAACTGAGGAAGAACACGTGGTTACGATGGAAAAATATTCAATTTGGTCAACTCTGTCGGACTTTTCGGAATAGATCAAATTGTAAATGAAATAGAAATAAAAACAAAATTAAACTTCTTATATGAAAGTGAGTAAGTGGGGCGGCTGTGGCTCAGGTGGTTGAGCTGGTCGGCCTCTAATCGCACGGTTGGTGGTTTGATACCTGGCCCACACGACTCCACATGCCGAAGTCCTTGGGCAAGACACTGAATGCCAATTTGCTCCCAATGGCAGGCTAGCGCCATGCATGGCAAGTCTGCCATCATTGGTGTGTGAATGGGTGAATGAGACGCAGTGTAAAGCGCTTTGACAACCGCTAACGTTAAAAAGGCGCTATATAAGTGCAGACCATTTACCATTTAAATGATGACCAAATATTCATTTTAGGATTAAATAATTCCCTTAAGGACATTTGTATAATTGTATAATAAGCATTGTTCTTTCTTCCTTTCTGTTAAATTTCACAGGAGTTCCTCATGTCAGAAGATTTCAACAAAATGAACCATGTAAAAACATACCCAGGTAAAACCAGAAGAATGTGGCAAGTGAATCAGACTCACTTTACACCGTTTAAATGGAGGGTTGGGTTTCCTTTACAGCAAAACACTAAAGTGTGTGTGAGACATTTGCTATGTGTCCTCTGGGTGTATGTTTGTGTTTGTGTTTTCTTGAGTGACAATTGTACACACAATACTCCCCTTTCTTCCCACTCAGTCACTTGAGGATCATTTGCGCTTTCCCAGCATGTCCTGGGGCGAAGACTTTCATGTGAACTCTCTCTCGACACACACACACACACACACACACACACACACACACACACACACACACACACACACACACACACGCATACAAGATGATTATGACTGGATGAGTCAGAGCAGCTCTGGAAAATATGTCTGGTAAAAAAACGAATAATGCCAGGAAAGTGTGTGTGTGTGTGTGTGTGTGTGTGTGTGTGTGTGTTAGAGAGAGACAATATTCCTTGGCTATAATTGTAGTATTGTTTGTGTGTGTGTCTGCAGTTCATCAAAACCGTGTGTCTGATCTGGTCTTTTCTCTGGAGAGTCATTGGTTGATCAGTACGGCTCATGATAAAAGCATCAGTTGGATGAGCACTCAGAGTGGATCAATGCTGGGACGTCACAGCTTCAGCTCTTGGGCCTCCTGTTTACAGTATCCTTCTGTTCCGAAGACATTTCTAAATACTTCACTAGCCTTTCTGCATGCTTATTCTGTGTCCTGTCGTACTCCGTGTTGGGTGAGCAAAAAACGAATCTAAAATTCGAATGACTTCACTGCAATTGTAATCAGATTACTCGAATGATTACTTCATCTGAAATGTAATTGCACAATTAATTACTTTACATTTAAGGTACTTTTTAAAACACTTGACACAGAAAAGAATTGTTTTCCTGCTTAATGTGTTATTTTTCAAGTTTCTCCCTGACAATGATGTATTAGTGGGCGCACGTCCTTCAGCTGTCACAGAAACTCAAATAGATGTACATATGAACATAATTGATACCTAAAATATATTCAAGATTTGCTGGGGAGGGGGTGTTCGCTGTGCATAACGCGGCAGCTTATAGCGGCCCATACGGCCCCTTTCGCGGCCGACCCACCAGACCCCTCGGTTCTCCCGATGGCCAGTCCTCCCCTGATCAGCCCCAAAGTGATCAGATAACCAATTCAGCCCTATACAGGCTAATAAATATAAGAACGTCAGTTCATCTATAGGTGGTCAGATGCGATCGCTTTAGTCAAAATCAACTTGAACATTAATGTAAATTTACATTTAGTCCTTTAGCATATGCTTTTATCCAAAGCAACTTACAAATGGGAATCGTGACTCAGGGGTCTGGGTAGCTCAGTGGTAAAAGACGCAGGCTACCACCCCTGGGGTTCGCTATCCCAGGGCGTGCTGAGTGACTCCAGCCAGGTCTCCTAAGCAACTAGATTGGCCCGGTTGCTAGGGAGGGTAGAGTCACCGGGGTAACCTCCTCATGGTTGCTATAATGTGGTTCGTTCTCATTGGGGTGCGTGGTGAGTTGAGCGTGGATGGCGTGAAGCCACCACATGCGCTATGTCTCCGTGGCAACGCGCTCAACAAGCCATGTGATAAGATGCACGAGTCAGCAGGGATTCGTCCTCCGCCACCCAGATTGAGGCGAATCACTACTCGACCAAGAGGACTTCAAAGCACATTGGGATTTGGGCATTCCAAATTGGGACTCAAGAACACTACACACCCAAAAATTGTTCTTGAAAACTACAAAGAACCATTGAAGATCCTTTATTTCTGAGTGTGTAGAGTTCATGGGACCTTTGGGCCTTCAATCCAGATCATTAACCACTAGATCCCCATCAATATCCACTTTATTCTAATGAACAGCATTTTGGCAGTGCATTGTAAATTGTGATGGACTGGTGGAAACACATCAAACAGAGCCTTTCAATTGAGCCTTACTGTTTTTAGGGTCACTTCCCTGCTTTGATGTTTCCTGACAACACACTTTAGATATGATAATGATACCCAGCATGCCTTTGTGGGAGATTGTTCAGGGCAGATCACTCTGCTGAAACTGGATGGACAGACGTGCTCCGTTATTTCCACACTAAAGGGACATGAAGGTAACACACCTACAAATGCACATGCACATTACTTAGTTAAATGGACAAACTCTCACACGGACATCTGAGTGTTATTTGGCAAGCCATTAATGCAGAGCATATCATTTTTTGTTACATATGTTTTGTTTACATGCATAATTTGTAGTATTTACAAGTGTTGGCATTAAGTTTTGAACATGTGCTTAAAAAAACGGTACTGTATCTTTAAGAAAACCGGCCGTTCTGTAAAGGCCGTCTGTAAAATGAGTGGTTGCAAATGCGAGACATTTCCTCTCATTGTAGTCGAGGGTTGCGCATAGAGTAAAAGATTGATCTTCGGATTTAAGAATCGATGTCGAGTTCATTAATATGAAGATCACGATGCATTGGGAAATCAATATTTTTACCCAGTCCTAAACGATAGTACGTATTGCCAATGCATTGCAAAAAATTAATAAATACATATTAAAGTAAAAATTGACAAATCGTGTCAATATCTGTCTCTCTGTCTGTAGGTAGTGTCGGTGCATTGTATTGGGATCCAGTTCAGAGGTGGTTGTTTTCAGGAGCGTCTGATCACAGTGTGATCATGTGGGACATCGGTGGCAGACGGGGACGGACATTACTGCTGCAGGGACACCAGTGAGAACACGCGCGCGCACACACAGAATTAATTAAATTACTACCGTAACAAAATTTGTCCAGTAACAATCTACTTTTTCCAGCAAGTAGCGGTTAAGCACAACAAAACACTATCGTGTAGCTATACTATCATGTTCTGTGTGTGTCAGTGAGAAGGTCCAGGCATTGAGGTATCTACCACTGACCCATCAGTTGGTTTCCTGCTCCGCTGATGGAGGAATAACAGTGTGGAACATGGACACGACACGAGAGGAGGTACACAAACACACACATAGGAACATCAATAGAATTCTATAGATTTAATATAAACTGAATTATGATTACTGTAGACTAACCCTTGCACAAACCGTAGCCCTACTCATAAAATGAACCTTTTTGTCTGTTTAAAATAAATGTATTAATTGTTTGTCCACAAAGGGACATTTTATCATGTTTAACTAACGTCTGGGAACTAAACTAATATTTTTTCCCCATTCTGATGGTTGATGTGAATATTACCTGAAGCTCCTGACCCGTATCTGCATGATTTTATCATGTTTAACTAACGTCTGGGAACTAAACTCATTTTTTCCCCATTCTGATGGTTGATGTGAATATTACCTGAAGCTCCTGACCCGTATCTGCATGATTTTATCATGTTTAACTAACGTCTGGGAACTAAACTCATATTTTTTCCCCATTCTGATGGTTAATGTGAATATTACTTGAAGCTCCTGACCCGTATCTGCATGATTTTATCATGTTTAACTAATGTCTGGGAACTAAACTCATATTTTTTCCCCATTCTGATGGTTGATGTGAATATTACCTGAAGCTCCTGACCCGTATCTGCATAATTTTATCATGTTTAACTAACGTCTGGGAACTAAACTCATATTTTTTCCCCATTCTGATGGTTGATGTGAATATTACTTGAAGCTCCTGACCCGTATCTGCATGATTTTATCATGTTTAACTCACGTCTGGGAACTAAACTCATATTTTTTCCCCATTCTGATGGTTGATGTGAATATTACCTGAAGCTCCTGACCCGTATCTGCATGATTTTATCATGTTTAACTCACGTCTGGGAACTAAACTAATATTTTTCCCCATTCTGATGGTTGATGTGAATATTACCTGAAGCTCCTGACCCGTATCTGCATGATTTTATCATGTTTAACTCACGTCTGGGAACTAAACTCATATTTTTTCCCCATTCTGATGGTTGATGTGAATTATTACCTGAAGCTCCTGACCCGTATCTGCATGATTTTATCATGTTTAACTCACGTCTGGGAACTAAACTCATATTTTTTCCCCATTCTGATGGTTGATGTGAATATTACCTGAAGCTCCTGACCCGTATCTGCATGATTTTATCATGTTTAACTAACGTCTGGGAACTAAACTCATATTTTTTCCCCATTCTGATGGTTGATGTGAATATTACCTGAAGCTCCTGACCCGTATCTGCATGATTTTATCATGTTTAACTAACGTCTGGGAACTAAACTCATATTTTTCCCCATTCTGATGGTTGATGTGAATATTACCTGAAGCTCCTGACCCGTATCTGCATGATTTTATCATGTTTAACTAACGTCTGGGAACTAAACTCATATTTTTTCCCCATTCTGATGGTTGATGTAAATATTACCTGAAGCTCCTGACCCGTATCTGCATGATTTTATCATGTTTAACTCACGTCTGGGAACTAAACTCATATTTTTAGACCTTCATAGAACAAAAAGTTAAAAGGTTGAAATCTGTTAGTTTTAATAACTACCCCTGGGACATGAAACTGTCTGAAGTAGAAGAAACATCCATATGTATATGAATTGTTTTTCCAAAAGAGAATGTTATGTTTCATCAACTTCTCAGGAAAGAGTTGCAGGACTATTAAAGGTGCAAATGTTCCATGTAGTCTAAAATGAGACCATAAAAATGACACATGCATAATACACACATGTCAGAACACACACTTAAACAAGTCCATAGCCAAAATTCTAATTATGGAACAATGACAACATTTTCAAAGCATTACCATAGCAACCACTGCGTTAGTCACCATAGACGCATTCCATCTCTATTGTAACCAGAATGTGACTCAAACTCACAATGTCATAGACAGGTACATAATCTTTCTCTGTATCTCTTTGTTTCAGGCTCCACAATGGTTGGATAGCGACTCGTGTCAGAAATGCAAACAGCCATTTTTCTGGAATATAAAGCAGATGTGGGACTCAAAGACACTGGGGCTTCGACAGGTACCACATCTGCTTTATTATAATAACAACAACATATAACCTTTCAAGACAGACGTACCATGAGCTCAGAGATTGTTGAATGATGTACAGTTGAAGTCAGAAGTTTACATACACTTAGGTTGAAGTCATTAAAACTCATTTTTAACCACTCCACAGATTTAATATTAGCAAACTATAGTTTTGACCAATCGTTTAAGACATCTACTTTGTGCATGACACGAGTAATTTTTTCCAACAATTGTTTACAGACCGATTGTTTCACTTTTAACGGACTATATCACAATTCCAGTGGGTCAGAAGTTTACATACACTAAGTTTGTGCCTTTAAGCAGCTTGGAAAATTCCAGAAAACGATGTCAAGCCTTTAGACAATTCGATTCTGATAGGAGATGCGCTGAATTAGAGGTGTTCCCTGGATGTATTTTAAGGCCTACTTTCGAACTCCGTGCCTCTTTGCTTGACATCCTAAGAAAATCCAAAGAAATTAGCCAAGACCTCATAAAATTTTTGGTGAAGCTCCACAAGTCTGGTTCATCCTTGGGAGCAATTTCCAAATGCCTGAAGGTACCACGTTCATCTGTACCAACAATAGTATACAAATATAAACACCATGGGACCACACGGCCATCATAACGCTTGGGAAGGAGACGCATTCTGTCTCCTAGAGATGAATGTAGTTTGGTGTGAAAAGTGCAAATCAGTCCCAGAACAACAGCAAAGGACCTTGTGAAGATGCTGGAGGAAACAGGTAGACAAGTATCTATATCCACAGCAAAACGAGTCCTATATCGACATAACCTGAAAGGCTGCTCCGCAAGGAAGAAGCCACTGCTCCAAAACTGCCATAAAAAAGCTAGTGTAACAGGAGCCAGCTGAGAGAGAGGTGCAAGAGGTGCACTAGCGACTGAAGCTAGAAGCTGTAGCCTTTAGCCTCCTTGTTAGAGCACCCGCCTCCCATGCCGGAGACCTAGGTTCGAGTCCCGTACGGAGCGGGTAGAACAAGAGCGTCACATTGGTGCCGTGACCCGGATTGGGAGTGAGGTTTAGGGGGGTGAGTGTAACGGGATCCAGCTGGTAGATAGCTGTGCAGTGTGTAAACCTCTCTCTCCTGACCTCAAGAGGTGCACTAGCGACTGATGCTAGAGGCTGTAGCCTTTAGCCTCCTTGTTAGAGCACCCGCTTCCCACGCAGGAGACCTAGGTTCGAGTCCCATACGGAGCGGCTATAACAAGAGCGTCACACTAGACTATAGTTTGCAAGTGCACATGGGGACAAAGATCCTTTTGGAGAAATGTCCTCTGGTCTGATGAAACAATAATTGAACTGTTTGGCCATAATGACCATCGTTATGTTTGGAGGAAAAAGGGTGAGGCTTGCAAGCTGAAGAACACCGTCCCAACCGTGAAGCATGGGGGTGGCAGCATCATGTAGTGGGGAAATGTATGTGGATATGTTGAAGCAACATCTCAAGACATCAGCCAGGAAGTTAAAGCTCAGTTGCAAATAGGTCTTCGATATGGACAGTGACCCCAAGCATACCTCCAAAGCCCTGACCTCAATCTTATTTGTGGACAGAACTTACCAGTTACACCAGTTCTGTCTGGATGAATGGGCCAAAAGTCCAGCAACTCATTGTGAGAAGCTTGTGGAAGGATCCCCCAAAACACTTGACCCAAGTTAAACAATTTAAAAGCAATACCTCCAAATACTAACAAAGTGTATGTAAACTTCTGACTTCAACAGTTTTTATGCTTCTGTAGAACTTAATTTTTAAGAAATCATTTTAATTGATGAATTCTCATAGAAGTACTACACTACCCACAATCCTGAATAGAGACCCACCAATCAGATAGTCTGAGTGTTCATGTAATGCTTGTGTCATATCTTGTCCTCCAGCATCACTGCAGGAAGTGCGGTAAGGCCATTTGTGGGAAGTGTAGTTCGAAACGCTCCACGTACCCCATCATGGGCTTCGAGTTCCAAGTGCGCTTGTGCGACGACTGCTACGACACAATCCGAGAGGAAGAGTGAGTTATTTTATTAGTTTTATCACGGTTACATTTTTATGTTATTGTGTCCTGACATGAGAAAGGAAAAGGTTAATCTGTGTTTTTGTCCCAACCAACTACGATAAGATGTTTTACATTAAACATTAAAACATACACAACGCTAGATAATTCGCTAGTGGAAGTGGTATTAGGGAGGCCAGCAGGGGGTGCCCACCCTATGGTCTGTGTGGGTCCTAATGCCCCAGTATAGTGATGGGGACACTATACTGTAAAAAGGCACCGTCCTTCGGATGAGACGTTAAACCGAGGTCCTGACTCTCTGTGGTCATTAAAAATCCCAGGATGCTTCTCGTAAAGAGTAGTGGTGTAACCCCGGTGTCCTGGCCAAATTCCCCCCATTGGCCCCCATCTATCATGGCCTTGTATTAATCTCCATCCCTGAATTGGCTACATCAATCTACCATCTCCTCTCTGCCAATAGCTAGTGTGTGGTGGGCGTTCTGGCGCACTATGGCTGCCATCGCATCATCCAGGTGGATGCTGCACACTGGTGGTGGTTGAGGAGATTCCCCCTATACTATGTAAAGCGCTTTGAGTGCCTAGAAAAGCGCTATATAAATATAATGAATTATTATTATTATTATTAATTCATTTACATTTACATTTATGTATTTGGCAGATGCTTTTATCCAAAGCGACTTACAGTGCAATTATTACAGGGACAATCCCCCCGGAGCAACCTGGAGTTAAGTGCCTTGCTCAAGGACACAATGGTGGTGGATGTGGGGTTAGAACCTGTGACCTTCTGATTAACAGCCCTGTGCTTTAGCCACTACGCCACCACCACTCCATGATTCGTGATTTTTATCACCCTAAAATCATGCATTTACAACAATGAAATAATGTATGCTTTTGAAATAAACTGTATTTTAATGTATATATTCTGTCCCCATTCACTTCCATTATAACGCTTTAAAGTAACCACGATTATTTATTTATTTTAAGAAACAAGGGACGAGTCTTTTTTTTTTGTGTGGTATCTAATCAACATTACGTCAAAATTGAGCTGAGCTTGCATTGAAACCGGCGCATTTCTTGCACTAAAATACTTGTGAAAGAATCGTTAAGAAAAACAGAATCAATCAGTGGATCGGAATTGAACCTGGAATGTCGAGTCCCACTTCTTACCTGATGAACCTCAAATATGTCCTGATTTGTTGTGATTTGTTTGCAGTATTTGGATTTCAGTGAGGACCGAAAAAACTATTTGATTTGATTCTTGTTTTCTTGCTTTTAATAAATAAATTTGCTCATTGTGTGTTGATGTGTTGCAGTCGGACTCCTCTGGCAACGTTTCATGAGGGGAAACACAACATTGCTCACATGGACATGGACCCGAGCCGAGGACTGATGGTCACGTGTGGAAGTGATCGAGTTGTAAAGGTCATTCACACACTTCGCTTTAGACGATCATACTACTCATTCTGTTTCTGAAGTATGAACTATGTATACATGAAATACCTGGATGACTTCACCTTTCATTTTAAGTGAGACAAAAATAAGAAGTAATATCCGTGCTGGGTGTTTTTCATGACTTTTTGGTTGGACTGCAAAAAGTTTGAATATTCGTTTTCTAAATGATAAACAAAATTATATGTAGTATGCATTAAATAAGACCGTAGTAATGTTTCTTACAAGAAAATACATTCAAAAGACACAAGAGTCAGGGCTGTGTTTGCAGTGAAATACATTACTGCATACTGCATACTACCTATATAATACTACCGTCTATTTTTACTATAGATAATATTTGAGACAGTGCATTATTATGTGATGTTTTCTGATGAGAAAATGTATAAAAAAACCCCACAAAATTCAGGGTTGTGTTGGCATTGGAATAATAGTTTACTGAATACTGCGTACTACATACTATATTTTTTAAATAGCATGTGAAACAGTATGCATTATGAAAAGTGAGCATTAAAAGACAGTAGTGATGCTTTCTGATGAGAAAATGCATTTAAAAAAAAAAAAAAAATTCAGGGTTGTGTTGGCATTGGAATATTAGCATACTGAATACTGCGTACTACATACTATATTTTTTAAATAGCATGTAAAACGGTATGTATTATGTAAAGTGAGCAGTAAAAGACAGTAGTGATGCTTTCTAATGAGAAAATACAGTACGGGCATATATAAGAGAATAATAGCATACTGCATACTACATTATATATGTATATATTTTTTTTTATGGAAACGGTTTCACATTCAAATGAAAAAAAATAGGAGGTAGCGTGCAGTGCACTGTTATTTAGTTGCGAGCACAGCCCTGTTTTATATATACATATATATGTATATGTGTTTCTTTTTAATGCTCACTTTTAACTAACTGTTTCACATACTATTTAAAAAGAAATGTAGGCACTATAGTGTATACTGCATAATATATAGTGTGCATTCCATTCTGACGTAGCCTCTGTCTCACCTCACCTCTGATTATTCCTCTCAGCTAATTGTTTGATTGGCCTGTCTGCAGATCTGGGATATGACGCAGGTGATTGGCAGCAGCGTTGCGGCAGGATTCTCTCCCCGTTGACTGGCTGTTTCGGAATGCTCCGCCCACACTCCGCCAACAAATATATATTGAGGATCTGTCATCTCCTGTCATACTCCCTTGTACTTGGAGTCTACACAAAACGGACAGTCCAACTTTGAGTGTGTTTGTGAATGTGTGATAGTCCTTGTTTTTTCTGACAATTGTAGCTGGATCAGAGCATTCATTTCTCTTATGAGGTATGATGGATTTTAGCAAACATGAACTCGAGGTACTTCTAAAGCACAATATGCAAGTATGCTCTTTGTGCGTATGTGTATGTATTCCTTCTATCCATAATTATCAATCACACTACTAAATATTATTTTCCAAAATACATTTGTTTTTGTTTTGTTTTTCCAGTGCAAATATTTAAACATCATTTAAACAAGATAAATTGACATTTGTGTATGATGATATAAGCCTTGTTGCAAGAGAATAAACCTTTAAAGCATAAATCTGACATGTATTAAGGTTGCTTAAAAACAAGAATCTACTGCAAGTTACAATTTAGTATTAATACATAAGGTTGTGTCTCCAAAAAATCTTGTTTTTAGAAATGTTTGATGTTTTTGCTGGGAAAACGAGACAAAAATACTGATTAAGAGACTGATTTCACTCATGTTAATTAGCATATATTAAATAACTAGCAAGCACTATAGCACTAATTAACATATATCTGTGATTTGGGGCCAATTAAAGAGACCGTTCATCCAAAAATGAACATTCTGCCATTAATTATGTTGTTACAAACCAATGTGAAATTAATGTTTTCCATTGAACAAAAGTGATCAAAAAGTCACCTTAAAATGCTCATTAATGTAATATAATCCAAGTCTTCTGGAGTGCTTTGAATACCCTTCTGTATATTTAAACATGCTAAAGACGCAACAAACAATAGTGTTTGGAGTTATTAATATCTTCCCGCACCACATTTGAACATGCACAAATGCGATTTAAGAAGTGTGGAAGAGCGGAAGATTTTCAGTGAATAAATACTAACATTTCAGTCGTTCCTCACACAAAGCTATTGCATGGCTTCAGAAGACTTTGAATGTAGCACATTAATAATATGGGCTTCTTTTATGATACATTAATTGTGCATTAATTGAGTGGAAAAGATCATCTTCAAACATCTTTTGTGAGCCACAGAAGAAAGAAAGTCACATGGGTTCGTAACGACATGAGGATTAGTACATGATGACCGAATTATAATTTTTGGGTGAAATATCTTATTATTATTATATTTAAATTTCTATTTTATTTCTTTCTAAATGCCGATTTAAGACAACAGGCAGCTTCTAGAATGTTTTTCATTTGCGTACCGCTCGCGATTAACGTAACACCGGCCAATGAGCTGAGAGAATTCTAACCTGTTTACAAACATTATGACTGACCAGCGCTGTTTCTAACTTACTTTAAATTCTCCTTCGTTCGTTGTCTATTCCTTGCACTGAATTGCACATTTTGTGTGCATTAATGATCCAAGGGTACAGACGGCTTCGGTGCGAGTGTGTTTGTGTGTTTCTCTC
The DNA here is from genome assembly GCF_025860055.1 of Xyrauchen texanus. Taxonomy (NCBI): domain Eukaryota; kingdom Metazoa; phylum Chordata; class Actinopteri; order Cypriniformes; family Catostomidae; genus Xyrauchen; species Xyrauchen texanus. Next base: position 34,437,743 of record NC_068313.1, on the reverse strand, counting down.
TCTTTCTGTTTAGTAAATGGCTGGTTTGTGCCTGTATAAAGCGCTCGCCGCACACCGTTTTCTAGCTTTCCTTTTATTACACGTCTCACATTCTGCGCATTGTAAATAACGCCATTCCCATTAATACTACATTGTTTTTAGCTTCCATCTTATAATGTAAAATGTAACAAAAAGAGAGTAGAATGTGATAGAATGCACTGGTGTCACACTACAGTAAGCAGAGGATGTCATACATTATGACATCACAGTGGTGTGTGACGTCATTTTAGTGAAGTCACAGTGATTCAGTGATACTTGAGAATTGACGAAGCTGACAGAAGTCATTTTTTTCTTTAACGAGCTGAGAGTTGTACATTTTAAAGGTAAATCGAACAAAACCTGTCAAGAATATGTTCAGGCCCAAAATCAAGAGGAAAATGTGTTAAATTGTAATAAAAAAATTGTAATTAAATAATTTCTTTTTTTATGAAAAATAGAAATGCTTCTAAAAATTGCTGCACATGTTCATGACAAATTTAAAAGATTTACTTGGAAAGACGTGGGATTTCATTGAACGTTCATTTTTCTATAGAATTATTGCTCTTTTTGTGTCTTTAACATCTATTTTACTAAAATTGACTCTTCAGGGAACTGTTTTTGTCTACTGTAGATCACAATCCAGTTTAACCACCAACATATGTAACACAAAATGAACTCGAACACAGCTGACATTTATGTGAATGTTCATAAAACATTTCAATTCTTGCACTTTTGTTTACCTTTAATCATTGCAAACAGTGTCAAACGTCACACTTTTAATTATTAAACCATAAATGACTCTAAATGACTTTCAAATCTGTTTTTCTGTCTTTTTTCCACTGAAACTTCATTAGATTGGGTATGAAGTATTATTCTCTCTATGTACATTTTCGAAGTTGAGCTTCTGTGCTGGATCGCTCAAACATCTGTACTTTTCTTACGAAAATCTCTTCGATTAATATGAAAACTGATGCAATCTCATGTCGGCTGGTAGTTTCAGCCCAGAGGTTAAACTAAATATAACAATAAAGATCTAAGCTGTATCAAACATGCATGATATACTGTAGTTTTTGCCTCTCGTTCAAATGATATTTTGAAGTTGTTGTTTTTTTCATGTGATTTGTTTTTATACTTTCAAGGGTGAATCCCCAAAGAAATGTCCAGGTCATATTTCACCCCATTATCATTATATTTTGCACTAAGAAAATTAAGAAGTTTTGCATTGTGACATTATTGTCATGATGGTTAATTTTCAGAAATGCAAAAAAATAATAAATAAACAATAAATAAATGAGTATGTATGCTATAAACTACAGTTTTAATCACTACTAAATATTTTTAAAAGCGTAAATTCAATACAATAAATTTTACCTTAATATGTACTTACAATTGTACTTTATGAATGTAATTAATACATTTAATATTTTTTTTCACATATCTAATGTGAATGATGTGCATAAAATAATTCCACAATGCAAAAAAATCTTTATGGTACTAAAAATTGGCTCCATAGTTTTAATGTAAAATCTATAGACCAAATAAACACAAACAACTTTTGCATTAAGAGTAATAAGACTTTTGCATTGTACAATTATTTTCATTATTTTGCGCATTTCACCCCTCTCTATTTTAGTAATAGAATAATTCTAAAATCAGCATAAATTAAATTAAAGTAAATTATATATTCTAAAAACATATATACTTCGCAATAATAGTCACCTTTGCTTAAAAGAGCACCTTTAGATTTGTGATATAAAGGGGCTGGGGCTTGCGCGTCAGTGTTGTCATGGTAACATAAGCACATTTACCCTTCATTTTAATTAATGCAACAACAAACAAATATGCAAACATTTCATCTCATTTGTTTATTGTAATACAAAAAAATAAATTAATTAAATAACGTTAACATCGGCATAAATGAAATTCAGTTCAACAAATATTGCCATGATGTATATTTTCCCCATTTAAATTTTGAGAAGGATGAGCTTAATCATTTTTAAAATAAGTCACAATGCAAAAATAAATCTTAATTTTCCTAATATTGGCACATTTGACTTGTAACAAAATATAAAATTTCAACATGCCTTCACAGATGTTTATTAACGTTTGACAAATGTGTCAAAGTACAGTCATCTCATTAATAATTAATAACCCAATCTGTTTATGCATTAATGCAATCAAACGTTATTGTTTATAAATCACTTCCTCATTCTCTTGAACATCAGGTGACACTGTGAAAACCAAGAGACGCCCAATCATAACCTCCCGAAAGGGAAGCGTCCTTTTCGGCCACTTTTCTGGATGTCACCTGTTGATTGGCTGTGAGTGAGTGATTGACAGCTGGGGTGACTCCGGTCAGAACTGGTTCCCACCTGATTGACCTGATTCTTTGGAGTCACTGACACAGTTAGAGTGAAAACGCACTGTGATTGGCTGAGATTGATCACATGGTGTTGGGACCAATGAGCTGTCAGAAAAGAACGATTCCTACAAGAATGAAATGTACAAGGAAACAGGACAGGGAGTACTAATTTTGAAAGAAAAACGTAGACACATTTAAAGATTTATTGAGCATAGCTGTCTTTCACACCTTCAAACGTTCAGAGTTTGGAGAATATTTATTCTATAAATGCTAAATAGATGCTAAGTGTTTGGTATGAGAGGTTTACTGTAAGTTTATCCACACAGATTTTACTCATTAGATGGGTGAGACTAATCAGTCCATCAATTCAACTCAACATGTTGTGTGTTAGTGCTCTAAATCTATAGTTGTACTGCAAGAGTGGTTAGTGAGGCTGAAAGCTCTTGGCGAGCTCTTCCATGGCGCTCATGAATTTCTGATCTTCCAGTTGTGAACTGTGCGTCCAGGCCAGTGGAAGGTGAGCAGACACCATCTGACGATCTAGAACACAAAAAGACACAAGGAAATACAGATGGTATAGCACATGCTGTCCCCCCAAATTATTTATATCAGCTAAAGGATCTGAGCGTAACAGAAGTGTTTCAGAAGTAAAAATCCCTTTAATTGATAACATATAAACAACACTTTTTAAACCTTTGAAGACAGACCTACCGTGAGCTTCGAGATTGAAATTTGTTATGCTCCTGTAGGACAAAACTGACCATTTGAGGTCAGGGCACGATGATGTACCAAGTTCTGATGAAGCTGATGCAATTGCGCAAAATCGTGCAATTTTACTGCAATTTATCTAGGGATGTGCATGAGTAATTGATGAGGCTGACGATTTAACACGTTAATTCGGTGCGATTTAATTATATAAAAAATAATGCGTTAATAAAATGTATGTCCCCGGAACGTAACAAGGAATATTCTTATCATCGGAGCAATTCAAGCTTGAAGTACCACCTGTTTTCTCCAGGGGGCAGTAAGCGAAACTCCCCGCTTCTTATACAGAGAACAAACCACACTTTTTCACTGCACGGCACAGCTCAGCTCAACTCAACTCGACTCTGCTCTGCTCGCTTTTTGGGGGCTTTTCCACTGTGGATAGTACCTGGTATCTGATCTGACCACCTCGGTTGAGGTTCCAAGCGAGCCGAGCCGATACTAAATGTGACATCAAAATCCTGCAGATCACTGATTGGTCAGAGAGAATCGTCACTACCAGCGTCACTGGATTTCCAACAGGCAACATCAACCCTCTAGTTTTAAAGTTAGCAACAGCGATAACAGCATCATTCTTTCGATTGTGTAAAAAGAAATGGCTGTGCGCAAAACCCTGCCGTAGTCAATAAACGAGGTGCAGATGAGTGAAACAATAAAGTCTCTCAGGAAGTGTATCAGCTGTTGGCCGCACACGCTACCACCGGACCTCCCAACAGTGTAGGGAAAAATTACAACTTAAGTGACTACAGAACCATCAAGGAAAAGTGGAAGTGGTTCGACCAAATGGACGCTATCTAAACAGGCGAGCAATGGAAGGAGAGTGCCCTGGACTGGCGCTGATTCACGATGGAGGACGGTACGTTTGTTACGTTAACTCTATAATCTGCTTGATAGCTTCACTTTATTTAGTTGAGCAGCTACTGGAAGCTTCTGAAACAACCAGACCAATTTAACTGTTACACTTGTGTAAAATCACCATTCAACAACTGCTTTATGCAGCACAATGAGCTAGCAGCTAACATCTAGCGGTCGTGTTATTGATTTGGTCCGTTTGTGTCTGGTTTAAGATGATGTCACGGCAGTAGAGGCGGCACAACTATCGATCAGCCTATAAACTCACCCGCGTTGATGCGGCACTAAACTGCAGTGGAAATGCAAGCTCAGAAAAGTAAAGCGAGTAGAGTTGAGGCGAGTCGAACCGTAACGTGTAGTGGACAATGGTATGTTTATGGCACGACGTAACCAGGGCTGGATTGGGAAGAGAAATCGGCCCAGGATTTTACATGGCAACTGGCCCAAAAGTTCTGTATAGCGTGGCAGCTCATTTTAGCTTATCATGGCCCATTCGGCCCGTTTCGCGGCCGACCCACCGGCCCGCTCAGTTCTCCCGATGCCCAGTCCACCCCTGATCGGCCCCAAAGTGTGTGCCCGATATGCCAAATTACCAGTCCAGCCCTGGACGCTTGGCTCTAGACCTACCGCATCTCCTCTGGTGCCAACTGGGTTTTTCTGCTGTGTCATTGCCAATTTGTCGGTGATGTATTGCGCCACCAACAGACATTATGTGACATCCACCAATCAAGTCCCATTTACCATGGAAACGGGTATCACGGTTGCTTTACAGGCTTGTAGGGAGCCTTTTAAGTAGTTACCCAGCTAGTTAGCTATCTACATAATGTTAGTTAATATGGGATGCTGCTTTAGAGTTAGCACTAAAAAGACAGTGATGTGATGTAGTAATGTTTTCTGATAAAGAGTGATTTCATTACAGCATTCACATGAGTTGAGTAGCTCAGCAGTACACTGTAGATTTGCCTGGTTTTCCAAAATTCAAATGCTATTTAGATTGAATAAAATGTTGTGAATCATCCCGAAACTGCTTAGAACTATTATTGAAGATTTTTACAGTGTCACTGCAGAAAGTGAATGGGGAAAAATACTTAGTCTAAGTCTGTGTGGTTTCCCTGTGCTGCGGGGGTCATAAGGTCACCAAGTTCATTCTAACAAAAACTCACTACACTCCCACTACAGCTGCACTGGACCACCGCCAACTCTCGTTCTTAATCTCTTTCATCCTCTTCTTGCTCTTCCCCACTCCCTCTTTCCTCCATTCTTCTTTTCTCCCTCACTCTTCATCTTTCCTGCTTTTCTTTCTCTTCCACCAGTTGTTTTGTTTCCTGAAAGGCTCACTTGTTTTGGATGGATGCCGTACTGTAGGAGACAGAAAGACGGTAGCTCTGATCCGACACCTAGTAAGTTGCCTAGACAGCATTTTAAAGTATCATAGGGACACTCCAGACATATAAGGCAGTTCCAAAAGGATTTTATAAGCCATAAAATATCTTAAGTTTGGCAAAGTCCTATGACAGCACTGTGTGTAGGCAGCAATAGCAGAATGCATTGCGATGAATGGTCTTGTGTGGGCATGCGTTTGCTCACCCTGAAAAAAACGCCCGCTGGGATTCTTGACAGCAGCCTCTGACACGGCGAGCCAAACGACCGTATCAGCTCCCTGGACTTGAGTCCTCAAACGCTCTTTCATCGAGCTGTGGAAGTCAGGCATTGTGTTCGCAATGGCTACAGAAAGAGATGGAGAGAAGAATGTAACCAACACCTTCTGAATGCTGTTATAACCCATTGCCTAAAATCTGTGCCTGGGTCTCACACGACTATAAGACTTCAATCCAAATAAATTATTTTAAGTTTTTTTTTTTAATAACCTATTTGTTATTTTGCATTTAATTTAAAGGTGCACTTAGATATTTGTGCTTGTGTTCCGCTGGCAGCTATAAACAATGCAAGTCATGCACAAAGATAAGTTAGCGTGTGGCACTTACAATGGAAGTGAATGAGGGCCAGTTTTTGAATGTTAAAATACTCACTGTTTCAGAAGTATAGCCACAAGACATAAACAATATGAGTGTAAACATGGTTTTAGTGCGATTTCACTTACTAACCTTTTTCTGTGTAAAGTTATAGCCGATTTTACAACTTCGTTGCCATGACGATGTAGTCAAGAATCCCTAAAACGACTGTAAAAACTGGTATTTAAACAACTTTACAGCTCAGTGTTTTTAGAGAATAATAAGCTTCACATTTCTGCCTTTAAGCCCTCCAAATGTTGGCCACCAAAAAGCAAAGATTTTAGCTTTTTTTTTTATAGAAAAGGAGGTAATAATCAACATTATGCCACAAATGCTGTCGATTGAGCTTATCTTGTATTGAACCTGGAACATTCCTTTAAGACTGATTTAACTAGAGTTTTCTTGTGTGAGCGTTCATCATTTTAAACTGAGTTTTCAAAAATACTACTCTACTTTTACTATATTTTCTGTTTCCAATTGTAGCAATTAGCAAAAAATAATGAGGGTACCTTTGAATAAGTAACAAATGGATTTTTAAAGGTACAAATATTCCTTGTAGTCTCAAGGAATACCAAAACATAGTAGTGTGACAGTAGTGTGTGTGTGTTTGATTACTTGGCGTATCAACCCAGCCCGGGTGCATCACAGAGAAGTGGATGTTTGGATGAGCTTTAGCAATCTGCTCCGTCATCACAACCTGCTGCCTCTAAGAACACAAATGAATAAAAAACTGAAATCCCTTCTGATATCACAAGAGTTACCTGTTAAAGTAAGGCACACATCTACTAAAAGCAGTGATTTACAATGTATTAAAGGGGACCTATTATGCAAAAATGCACTTTTACATGTTGTTTGTACATAAATTGTCAAAATTAACAGTTTTCATTTCTGCTCTAAAGTGACGTTAGAGCAGGCCACGCCCACAACTGGTGACAGACTCCACCCTCCTCCCCTGAGTCATCTACACATAGTCCGCCATTTTTTTCCGCACTGGAGCAGATATAGTGATAAGAATAATGTCTCAGCTTCGTAAGGGTTATAAGTGTTCTGTTGTTGGCTGTAAACGTGAACATAAGAGTCTTCATGTACTTCCGGCATCAGAGACACTGAAGACGCAGTGGACAAGCTGGACTGGTAATCTGGCATACCGGGCATTTTCCCGGTGGGCCGACGCAATTTGGGGCCGATCAGGGGCGGACTGGCCATCGGGAGAACCGAGTGGGCCGGTGGGTCGGCCGCGATAAGCTAAAATGAATAACCGAAGCACGAGGTGTAAAGGCACAGCCCTCTTCCGGAAAGGGGTGGGGAGCAGCAGCTCATTTGCATTTAAAGGGACACAAACAAAATCAGCGTGTTTTTGATTCCACCTTAAAAAAGGCATTTATTACATGGTAGAATAAAAATCTGTAGTGTATTTTGAGCTGAAACTTCACAGACACATTCTGGGGACATCTGAGACTTATATTACATCTTGTAAAATGGGGCATAATAGGTCTCCTTTAAAGCATTATATTAAACCAAACCTGTCATAGTTTGTCAAAACAAGTTTAGAACGTAATTAAAACAAGTTTAGTCATGAAACTCTACACAAGTGCAATCCGATGGGTTTTTCGACATGCAATCTCTCTTTGTCCAACATATAAATTGCATCAGATGTTTGGAGGTAATCCAGGTTTCACTGCAGTGTGCTTTGAAGAGTTTTCTCTATGAAACCCTCCTCCAACCCAGCACCGCAGTCTAGATCTTCTTCAAGGGGATCGTATGTATGTCAAATTGTGCAGCAACAGCATGTATGTGCATTTTTAATTGTGCAGCAGCATGTCTAACATGCTCAACACAGTATGTCTGTGTATGTTGTAGCAGTAGGAAGTCTTTCTACTCAGATCTAGTCCGCCAAGACCAAACCTACCTACTTGTCATATCCATTATGACACCTTAAATGTTTTAGTTGACATGACTGAACATCGTATCAAACAGGTTCAGCTAAGTGTTTTGGATATGGACACAAGCACTGTCTTCGGTCTGAACTAAAGGTACAACGTGTGATTGTATCTCATGTATAAAATGTACCTTGTTCTGTGCATACACCATAGTGCCGTCATATCTTCCCCTCTCAGACTGCAGGTTCTCTGTTCGCAATTTCTGCACCAGCATCCCACCTGATGATACTGTTATCTAGAAGACATAGAGAGAGCAGATGAGAGCTGGTGACCCATCTGACCTCTCCGTCTAAGATTCTCTCTCTGGTGTACTCACCACTCTCGGGTCAGGGCTCTTCTCCAGCAGGGGAATGAGGCTCTTGATGAGAATGTACACAGCTGGACAACAGAACAAAGAGACGAAGAGGAAAAAAACCCCAAATGGGATCAAACTAAAACACTCTGTAATGATGTGTCAGTGTTTGTTTGTGAAAGATTTGTTAGAGATCTTTCGGTCCTTAAATGAGATTTAGTTGTTTTTGAGAGTTTGTAACTTACCCAGAGAGTTACTGGCAAAGCTTTTCTCCAAGCCTTCTCCATTCAACTCCCTCTTCATCATCATACAGCCAGCATTATTGATCTGTCCCATTCATATCAATCAAACAGTGAATCAATTGAATAAATAACCATTCAATGAATCAATCAACCAAGCAACGATTCATCAATCTATCAAGTAATCTATCAACCCTTATAAAAAAAGCAATAGAAACCCTCACAGAAGTTAAAATGGTTTTATTGGTTATAATGGGAATTGTATTGGTTTTAATGGAAACAATAATGGTCCCTCTGTGTCTCTATACTGGTAATGTGATGGCTTCTAATTGTGGCATGTTATGTCTAGCAAATATCATTAGGGACCAATAAATATCTGTATTAAAAACCAATACAAACCTACAGTAAATACTAACGGAATAAGGCCCAAAACACACTACATTCGTAATGTTATTTGTAGTAGAAACCATTAAACTTTCAATGGTTTGTTCTCTTTTTCAACAGGGACAACCAACCAAGCCAATCAAATAATCCTTACCTCTATTGGCTGGTTTTGTAGTTAATCAGTTAAAAATACTACATTTATATATTTAACTTAGAGAGTTGGAAGCCAGGCTCACCAGAGTGTTAAGAGTTTTGTACTTTTTCTTAAAAGACTCGGCAAACTCCCACACCTTCTTGGTCTCAGACAGATCCAATATGTGCACATAGATTTCCTGAAACCAGGTGAAAAGGCCACAGGTCATGAACAGTATTTTAGCAGAACATCCAGAAATACAAACAGATGTAGAGCTGTAAATCTGTTTCCAGTGTGAAGATAACAAGTTTGTGGACCTTTTCAATGAGCTTTTGAATGCATATGAAGTAATTTGCACACTATTACTGTATTCTTCATTTAGCAGAAGTGAGAAACCAGGAGTTTGTTGTCTTGCTCAATGGTTTAATTGTGGTAGCTCATAAACTGGCCTTTCTGGGGTTTGATTCAATGACTTTCGGATTACCACCAGCCTATCCGTTTAACTACTAAGCCACAACATACACATACCAATCTTTTAAATAGATGCATACTTTGTTTCCAGACTCCTTGACGATCTCCGCTTTGGCTTCCTCTGCCTTGTCCTTGTTTCTGCAAACCATGTGGATCGTACCACCTTGAGGAAAAGGAAATACATAGTCTACAATTGAACACACATATGCAGAAAGCATTTTGAAAGAATGTATGCACACTGGTGTGTCCAGCACTCCACCACACAATTGAATCTCCAGCTCCATGGAAAGTTCCCTGATAGCACACGTACGTCACCCAGACGTCTATTTGATGTGTGTGTTCCTTTCAAGATCTATAAAAAAGCCCTGATCATCAGCGTTAGGTGCATAAATATTAGCCAAAATAAGATTATGCCCCTGAATTTCTGCTAAAACAATAATGGCTCTTCCTAGTTTATCTTTAATCTGTTTGAGACATTTGAATTGTAGATGCTTACTTATCAGTGTAATGACTCCCCTGCTCTTACATGAGCCAGCACTAAAGAAAACATGTCCTCACATGTCCTTCCAGCGGGGAAAGATGCGTTTATTCAAGAAACTAAATATTATATTTCTAACGCTTTAGAAGAGAAATAACTTTCCTTCTTTTTGTGGGGTGGCCCAACCCATTCACATTCCACATGGAAATAGACAATCCACTCATATTAACATTTGACATTTTGATAATTTAGATCAAACTGATTGTGTCAAAAATAAAAGTATAAAGACCACATTCCAACACTAGTGCAACAATCAAACCCCAAACTTCCCCCAACCCAAAAAAACAGAACAAAGAAAAATGTGCACATTAATCCCATGCACGACAGCGCCAACTGGCGTCCATCCCGCTAAACTCAAACAGTCCATATATGCCTACGAGATCCCATGCCGTCGGATTGCTCAAGTCTGTTGTTTCTATTCATATTTTGTGAGACAGAATTACACAACAGAAGATAATCTATAAAATAAACCCCAGCCAATAGGCGGAATAAACACAAAGAACGTGCAGATTCATCCACATAACTGTCCCGAAGGAGTGTGACTACACAAAACAAACTCCAGTTGCTAGGCGAAACCAGCACAAAAAGAAACAAAAAAGGTGTTCAGTTTCCTCAGACAGTCATGAGAGTCCATATGGCTGCAACGTGAGTACCACAAAATAACTTACTAACTCTATTGACTTTATGAAGGACATCACTTGCTAGGTATATGTAAATGTTTTACAGCCATCTTTAGCATCTATTCTCAATTTGGCCAGGAACATCAGTGCAAAAGAGTTTCTTGCATTCCTTGAATCGATCACGTTTCTCTCTTTTCGAATTCGCAAAGTCTGGCAACAAGAAAATGCCGTGGTTCTTCCAAGAAAGCCTTCCTTTATTCCTCGCCTTGCATAACATGAGATCTTTATCGGATGATCCCAGAAATTTGGCCAGAATTTATCGGGGCCTCTTTTCCTCAGCAGATCCAGCCGAGCCGAACCCTGTGAGCTTGTTCGATTTCCAGCATATGGCGTGCTATGTCGAGCAGAGTTGGAAGGATCTCATCTAGGAATTTCACCATATCCTGGCCTTCTTCGCCCTCAGGAATTCCGATGAAACTAATGTTATTCCGCCAGCTACGGTTCTTCAAGTCCTCCAACTTCTCCCAGAGATGCTCCAAATCTACCTTGGTCACTAGTGGATTAGCAGATAATTCCCTCTCTGATGACTCCAGATAATCGATCCATTTCTCAACATCCCCCACTCTTGTAACCACATCAGTGAATTTAGTCTCCATGGCAGTGATTGATCGATGTATTACAACAAGATCCTCCAAGTCAGCAACAACCTTAGTCATTCTCAACATTTCCCGAAACTCTCTGACCAAATCGACTCACGGGCTCGAGGCCTCTGTGGGAGTGTCAGTTTGAGCACGTAAGTGTCTTTTAATGTCTCCAGATCCCAAGGATTTTAAATTCTTTGACATATTGTCCTCCTAGAACAGTTATGGAACCTCACGTATCGAATCTCACCGTTTTATGACAATAATAGTGTTAAAACTAGCAAAGTGCGCAGAGCTCGCCATTCACACGTCGGAACCTCGCATGGCATCACGTGACTCCCTATTTGATGTGTGTGTTTACATCTGTAACACGTCTATAAGGCGCTTTCTCTCAGATGTCAATAAGACATTCAGCAGATGTGTTTGAGATATTTCTGGTTTAGAATGTAAATCTGATCTTTTTAAGATGTTTAGCCGATGTTTAGCAGATGTTAATAAGACTGCGATGCTTTCCAGATGAAAAGATCTAAAACAGACATCTCGGAGATGTATGTGTGCACTCTGGATTATGGGATTGCAGTCTGAATGCGATGAGATACAAATAGCATTCATACCGTGAAACAATTCTAAAACAATACGTCTTTCTATTGCATTGTGTTCGCAGGCTACACTCTGCAATGAAAATTAAACAGCGACTAGTCCGATTCGTGAACGAATGACTCTTATGAGACCGTTCTTTTGATGAATCACTCAAAACGGCTCCCCTATTTAACAGTTACCAGTTTGAATCAGTCTGACGAATCTTTCACTGAATCAGTCAAGAGTGGTTACTGAATCAACATGTGACTCACTTTCTGAACCACTAGTCTTTGCTCGAGCCTGACTCGAAATGAAGCATCAAAAATATGTTACAAATGCAAGATATAGTTACAAATTTGTATTATTAGTTTATAAAATGTTAACTAGTAGTATTCTGTAGGAAACACTGATGTACACTGCATGGCAAAACACATGTGAACCCAAACACCACAATCGTATGTGCTTGTTGAACATTTAATTTCAAAACCATGGTTATTAATAGTGGGTTGGTCCTCCCTTTGTTGCAATAACAGCTTCTACTTTCAAAAGGCTTTGCATTAGATGAATAAACATGGCTGTGGAGATTTGTTCTCATCCAAACACAAGTGTGTCAGTGTAATCATGGTCTGGCTCACTGTATATGTTTCAGGTCACATCAATGGGGTTCAGGTCTGGACTTTGTGCACACAGGGCCACTGTCATAGTGGAACAGAAAAGGCATGCCCCATTCTACATAAAATAAAGCTTGGTCTAAGGAGATTGCATGGCTGCATGCTTGATTTTATGCACCTGTTAGTAATTGGTGTAGCCAATTAGAAGGGGATATGCACATACTTTTAGCCATACAGTGTATAACACCATGGACAGATTAGTTCGATCATGAACTAAGACACCAGAGAGACATTATTTAACATTCTAGATAAGGTGATTGCTGTTGTCCAACTATTCAAACCTTTCTTGGCAATGGCCATGGCGGCTGCTTTCCCGATGCCACTGTTCGCTCCGGTTATCAAGAAGGATCGGCCAGTCATCGACACCTCCAGGTCTTTCTCCACAAAGTTTTTAGATGCAGACACGAAAGCCCCCCTGAGACACATACATTCAATTAGACTTGATGTATGACAGGGTTATTCAATTAACTCTTGACTTGCACCTGTACACCCAGTGTATCTTAGTCCTCAAATACAGCACATTAGTTCAACTGACTAATTTGTGAACTTTGAACTTCTTATATCTAAAACTTTTCAACAACACACTTTGTCAAAGTGGGGAATCTAAATAACTGTTTCAGTATGCAAGAAAGGAATAGGTTTAAAGCAGTGGTTCTAATGGGTCGCAGGTATGTTCAAATAGGGTCGTGGACAGCAGGAAAGAACAACGCTCAACGCTATTAATGAAGTACAACAGAACATATAATTGTGTATAGGTAGGAAAACTCTGCAGTATTGTGGTGCAAATTCATCTGTTATTTGGTAGAAGCCAGTGGCATAGCCAGAATATTTTCAGACTATTCTTTGACCTCAAATATACATTTATAAAATAGTTTTTAAAATATATAAAATTCAGTTTTCTTTCTTTTTTCTCTCCCTTTTTCAGAATGCCCAATTCCCAATGCTCTCTAAGTCCTCATGGTGGTGTAGTGACCATGAGGAGGTTAACCCAACGTGTCTCTACCCACCCTAGCGACCGGGCAAATTGGTTGCTTAGGAAGCCTGACAAATTGGTGTGGTAGTCAGCGTCTTTACTTGCTGAGCTACCCAGGCCCCCCATAAATTCTGATTTCTGACTTTGTGAAAGAACTATTTAATGCACCACTTCTCTGTTGTTAAGGAACATTTTATTTCAAAATATTTGGGTGAAAACTTGACCCATCCATTTTTATTGAGGCCCACCAAAAGGTAATTTCCTGGCTATGCCCTTGGTAGAAGCTAGTGACACTGAGCTAATGCTAATATGGACAGGTGGAGTGACATGCCCTTATAGTCGAAAACATGAACCGTGCTGTGATAGGGTGGAGGGCGTGGCCGGGTCGTGATTCTACCACCGTCCGCAGTCAGCCTTTATCCCTCTCGGAGGCTTGATTAGCCTGATAAGGGGCTGGGTAGAATCACGACCTGGCCCCGCCCTCCACCCTGTCACTCCTGCATGGTAAAACAAATTTTAAGTGACCCAGGCTACATTAAATATGGTTCAATTGCATTTAAAATACATTTAGAGGGACATAAATGGTCAGATTTCCTATTCAGACTGTCATGTTTTGAATGTTTTAATGCAAGTGCTTTTATAAAATTATCAGCTTCACATTCATGCCATTAAACCCTCTAAAAATTGCCCCATTCGCTTTAATTGTAAGCGCCTCACTGTAACCTCAGGTTTTGCTTTTTTTTAAAGAAAAGGACGTTGTTTTTGTTGTTGTTCTTTTTTTTTTTTTTTTTACAGCAAATGCTGTCGATTAAGTTTAATATGCATTGATCCCAGTGGGGATTTCTTTAAGACTGCAAGGGAAGCTCAGCTTCCCCTATAATGTCAAAAAAATAATGGTCAAATATGTACTATTGTTTAAACAATTTATTGACTAAAAATGCATTAGAACACGTTCATCTCGAAGACCAGTTCGTTCAGAATCAGCTACATTACATATAGCAGGTCGGCTGACTCGATTTATTTCTCATACATTCCCGTAGCGCCAGTGCATTTCCCTGTTGAAGCCGAAGCGTCCATTGACTTCAATGGGGCTGCTCTGAACAGTTTTTTCAGTGCTCCGAAAATAGACGGTCATTGGATAAATGCTGCGATTATGTCCCGCCCACGGACGCTCAGCGTCTCTGGGGGTGAATGAGGAGTGGGCTGGCCCGGACTCCGGGCTTCCGCGTGATGATTGGAGGATCTGTCGAAAGACTGCATCTCCTTTTGATTGACAGCGAATCTGTACTATAAGAAGTCACTGAAGCTATTTCGCGCTCAGTCCCATCGCGGATTTCTCAAGTGTAGTCGAAAGACAAACTGCTGCAACCTATTTCTTTATATTTGTTTGGCGAAATTGCTAGTCAATTTGCATAATACATTTCACACAATTATACACCACATTCCTTGTTTCAGTTTTACCAAGTTTAATATATTTTGTTTTAGAGCGTTCGTTCGTTCGTTCGTTCGTTCGTTCATTCATTCATTCATACAGTAGGCTAGGCTAGCGTCGTATGGGTGAAACTGCGCATGATTTTTGACGGTGCTAATATTGTCGACCTGATTTTGGCGAAGCCATTTGAAAGTCTTCCTTACGAGGAAAAAATTAGAATTAAACAGCAGGGCAGATCAACACCTAAGATTGATTTAGTGCAAAAAATAGGGTAAATAAGTTTATAATGTAGGCCGAAAATGAGCTTCCCCTCTTTGAAAGACCAGCAGCCGCCACTGATTGATCCTGGAATAGTCCTTTATTACATTTCAAGGTTTGATTTTAAAATACATTTTTTTTCCCCAAAAAGTTTCATTCTGTAATATATTTGCTTATATTTATATTCAGTATTTCTGCTGTAGAGAACTTTGGCTCAACTTGTGCTGATTGCAGAATCACTGAAATAGAAAGAATGAGCTTTATTGCCAAGTATGCGCACATGCACGCACACACAGACACACACACACACACACACACACACACACACACACACACACACACACACACACACACACACACACACACACACACACACACACACACACACACACACACACACACACACACACACACACACAAGGGATTTGTCATGGTGTCAGAAGCTTCCAGTGCAAGAGAATGCAAAGTATATATATGCATACATACATACATATGCATTTAAACATATACATACAGTATAGTGACATAAAAATAATCATAACATAATACGATATAACAGATTAAAATAAAAGAGAAATATACAATGCGCAATAATGTTGTTAGAATATTTTATATATACAGTTATGTGCAGGTGATGTCATGTATTGAAGAAGAGGTAGATGTTATAGATATAAATGAAATATGGATATAAGTAGGAATGGATGGATTGAATATTGCACATGTTTGTATTGACCAAAGGAAAGTATTTGGCAGCAGTTTTACATTTTCATGACTGTTCCTGTGCCTGTTTCCAAATGTGCTTTTTAAATTAATGACTTGACAAAAAAACATCTCCTTTAGCAAGATAAACTATTTCTCTAATGTGTTGGATCACGACTAAATGACTAATATAAAATCTTGGTCCTGAAGGAACACTAGTAGAGAACTGCTGTCCTAAAGTGTCTCCTTGCGTCATCGCTTAGCTAATGAGAGCGAGCCATCAGTGCACCCTCTGATACGGCCGCTCCTGGTATCAGCGGCCCTTGTGCCCTTGTCCCGATGTCAAAGACTGGCTTTGTCCGTGCGTGCCAGCCAGTAGACACCGGGGTGGAGAGATAAAGAGGCGCAAGGAGGCACCAGGGGGGAAACTATCATCTCTTGGTAAATGCATTCACTGTTACGGAAGATGCGTGTGCCATTATGGGGCGTGAGGGGTTGACTCGGGTGACACTGAATTAGGGGGAAAACACAGAGATGCAAAAGCTACTGATAGACAACTTGCAGCAATTAGACCATGCAAAAACAGACAGTCTGAGAGGTCGTTTGGACTCCAAAACGAACTTAGTATCATTTTAATGAGGAATTCCTAATGAGGACTTCATGCAGAAGCACACACTACAAGCAAACCTGTTAAAAACAACACAGATATGTCATCACCGAGCTTTCAAAGTGTGCTAACAATGTTGTTTTGTGTTGTTTTTAACACATTTATTGTAAGAATTATGCAGTCTGAAGATTAAAGGAAGAGTTATCCCAGATGTGTGACTTACTTTGTTCAACTGAGCACATAAAGATATGTTTAAAAGAATATCTCAGCTCCGTAGGCCCATACAATGCAAGTGAATGGTGGTCAGAACTTTGAAGCTCAAAAAAGCACATAAAAGCAGCATAAAAGTAATCCGTACAACTCCGTTGGTTTAATTTAAGCCCTTTTTTTCTATATAAATTCTCCTCTCTTTCCAGTAGGTGGCAATATGGATGAAGAATGTGAATCTTGGAGGTGGAAATATGTGGAAGTGAAAGTGGACATTTATAGTATAACGGACTTATATATTGATCTGTTTCACACCCACATCTATCATATCGCCTCTGAAGATCTGGATCAAACAGCTGGAGTTATATGGATTACCTTTATGCTGCTTTTATGTACTTTTTAATGTTCTGGCCACCATTCACTTGCATTGTATGGACCTACAAAGCCAAAATATTCTTCTAAAAATCTAAATGAGTTTTTCAGCAGTTGATAGAAATTCAAACACTTCTAGGATGGCATGAGGGTGAGTAAATGATGAGAAAATGATATTCCTAATAAATAAAAGATGTGTTGTGCAAATTTGAGCTAACTGATATGATCTTTTTCACACATAGTTGTTTTTCAAATGATCATTTTAATACACAATACTAGGTAGAATTAAAACTTAAGGTAGGTCTATATTCAAGTTTAAAACATTTTATTTATAAAGCATCTTTCCCAAACCTGTTCCTCAAGCATCCCAGTACTATTCTGGATGTCTCCCTTATTTAACACACCTGATTCAACCCATCAGTTCCTTCGGAGAGACACCTGGCACACTGGTGTGCCAGATAATGGAGACATTCAAAATGTGCAGTGCTGGGGTACTTCAGGAGCAGGGAAACGCTCTAGATCAACAACACCCTAATATTTTGCTGAATGTCATCCAATTTAAGATTAAACCCATTTCGGGTTTAGTTCACCTCATAAGTGTTATATGTGTCTTTCTTCTAACACTTACTAAGGGTAAACTAAAAACATATACAGCATTTGTTAATGCACACAAACACTTCAATATAAAAAGCTAAACATGTCACCATTATTCGAGCGCAGAATAGCTCAGATCTGACACACTGTATAGGTGATATGACTAATTATAAATTGCATGGGTAAGTAATATTATATATATAAAAGTATATTCTATTCTATTCTATTCTATTCTATTTATTTTGTCCTCTAAAATTGACCCATTTTTTGTAGTTAACAAAACTTAAAAAAAAAAAACATTTCTGAAATAACACATGCACATAATTATTTTCTATGACATAATTTTGTCATAAATCCAAAATATTTTAGCCTATTTTAAAAATGTATGCATTTCACTTTCATGACAATATTCCATCAAATTGAATTGTGTAATAAAAAAAATAAAAATGATAATGAATAAAATATGCTTTTATTTTGTTAAAGGTTACTCAATTCAATTTGATGGAATTTTATGAAATTGAAATGTTCAAATATATTTTTTATTGAGTGTGTTCAAACAGGCTATAATAATATAAAAGTATGTTTCATTATATTTACCACTGAATGCTTTTAGCTTAATGAAGGATTCTGCTGTGCATTGCAGCTAATGTTTGTTAATGTTATTATAATCACAATGTGAAATGTTAATGTTGTTATATAAAGTGTTACCATTTAAAAAGCATTGCAGCTCTTACTTTGTGAATTCGGTGAGTCCTTTCAGGAACCATGCCGAGTTGCGGTACAGAGACATTCTCACACCCCGAACTGTCGCTCAGGTCGCCCGCTGTCCTGGTAGATGCTCGTGGGTGCTTTTAAGAGGGACCGTCGGGGTCACATGAGTGGGGAGTCCCACACCACTCACCATGGGTCCAGATTGTCCTCCCTCTAGCGGTGATGAATGGAATAACACATCAAACTTCAAAATCTTTCTTGAGCAATTTATTTTGACCACTGTTGAAAAAGATTTCTTAAAATAACGTCTTAAGAGAAATTAAGTTCTAGTGTGTATTTGAGACAGACTAGTCATGGCAAATTAATAGTATTATTACATTATATAATATGTATTATAGTATTGCTAAAAATGATAATATTTTACGTTTTTACTGCTTTAAATTTTTTATAAATTATTATTTAAATGTTATTATTATTGTTAATGACATTAAATAATAATAAAAAAATAAAAATCAGAAAACACAAAAAATTAAGAATACTAACAATAACAAAAATAATCGTTAATATTTGTATTATAATTCTTCTTATTATTAATATCACGTAAATAATGCTTATTTAATTAAATATAATTGTATTCATATTTAGCATTTTCCTTATTGTGTTATTTATTTATTCGTTTATTTTTGATGAACCGCTGGATGTTTCTTGTGCCCGGATATTAAACAGTATTCAAAAATACTACAGGAGAATGCCCTATAATATGCCTTCGTTACACCTGACCAGGTGTTAACCAATAACAGACGTGCACAGATATTGGCCACGCCCCGTGCGGTCTGTGCGCGTAAATGATTGGCACGCACCTGTGACCGAGCAGAGCCACAACAGCCTCGGGGGCGAAGTGAGAGCGTCCCGGCCGAGCGTTGCTGCTGGACACGTCCTAACCAGCTGGACATGAACTTGTGGAGATATCCATGTTGGGAAACTTAAACTCTGTGGAAGTCTCAGGATGGTGAGGTCATTAGTGTACTGCTTAAAAATGCTTTTGCTTATCATTTATCTTATTTTTGTTAAAGTTGTGCTGATTTTCCTGCATTAAGATCATAAATATATCAAGACTACTAAACAAGACAAGATGTGTCAAGTCTTGTGTTCTTAAATGACCTTTTGTTGTTTTTTACTGCACACACACACTCCATACAGTTAATCCTAATTATTACTCCTAGTCCACGTGGTGGCGTAGTGACTCCGGGTGGGTGGAGGACGAATCTCAGTTGACTCACAACTCACCACGTCCCCCACTGAGCAAAAACCACACATTATAGCAACCACGAGGAGGTTACCCCATGTGACTCTACCCTCCCTAGCAACCAGGTCAATTTGGTTGCTTAGGAGACCTGGCTGGAGTCACTCCGCACGCCATGGATTCGATCTTGTGACTCCAGGGATTGTAGTCAGCGTCACATTCAGACATTTTTAAGTGTTACACAAGTTCCCAAACACTTATTGGGGCCACTGTACATCACAACACAATTTAATCAGTTCCAAAAGCAGCTTTCGGACAATTTCAGGCTCAAATGACCTCATTTGTCGGTCTGTCTGTACAATTCGGAGCTCGCTCCCGTGAGCGCCGATCGCAATGTATGTACTATCAAAGGCGTGATTTGAGAGAAGCGCCGACGAGTCGCCGATGTCAGTGAGATATCTAGAATGTTAAATATGTTTTGACTGAATACAAAGGCAGCGTTGACCTACAGCCAATGAGAGAGCAAGAAACGGGGCATGGGAAGTTTCAGTGGGAGGAGTCCTGATGTACCTGCAACAGAACATCAACTAGCATGTGGTATCAAGAAAGTCTCACTGGACCGAAGAAATGGAGGAAAAATTAGTGGAACATTGGCACGAGCACCAGTGACTATTTGATGATTCCTCTGAACTGTCCCACAACCGGGTGGAGAAAGAGAAGAGTTGGAGAGAAATCGCCAATGGACAGTCAGGTAAGCAAATAGGTCGATTGATTTATTTTAACCAATAAAATATACGATTAAAAGCATACACATCATATTCTGACCTGCATAACATATGATCACGCATTTGTTTTCGTATCTCGTATCACTTCTCGCTTGTACTCACTTCTTGCGAGTCCTGGCCGAGTCGACGGGGGGTTCGTCAATAGTGAAATGTCTTGTAATGTCGCCGATTCCTCGAGTAATTTAAAAACTCTACGACTTCAATGACAAGACAGACAGTTGTGTGATATGAACGGTACCACGATCCGACGCGTTTGAAAGTCGTGTAGTGTGTAGGAGCCATTAGGTTGTGCAACAGAAGTGGTTTTCTAAATAAAGTTGTGTTTGTCGTGGCATAATTCAGAGTTGTATTACTCATCTTCTTGGTAAGATTTTGATGTGTTAACACTTGGTGATGTCTTCAGGGCACGTTTATGTTACAAATACAGAGAACAGAAGTGTTTGTGTTTTCAGATGTGTGAAATATTGTGACTCATTGTGAGTTTTTTTTGTTGTTGTTGTTTTTGTGTTTTGTAGGTGTGTGAATTAGACATCATTTTTAACTCTGAGAAGGCTTACTATATTTTGGATGAGTTTGTGATTGGTGGGGAGATGCAGGAAACTTCCAAAGCGTCAGTGGCCAAATCGATGGAAGAGGTGGACTCTCTTCAGGAGGTCGACTCAAATATTGGGGGTGTATATAATTGACTAAAACAACTATTGTTATTTATAAATTGGTGAAATGAATTTTTGAAACTCAGATTTCATTGCGTTTTGTCTTTACTGTTTGGCAGACAATGGAGGAGTATTTAAACAAACCTACATACTGAAGACGTCCCTTTCCTAACCTCCTTCTGCAAAGACATAAAGCATATTCCTGCTCCATATGCTGCTTGTTAATAATCAAACATTCTTATAAGTTAAATAAACCAGCTAAAACAGCAACAGTAAGTCAATTTATCAGATTAAAATTCACTCGAAACATCAGTGAAATTATGGTAAAAATGGTAAATGTTCTGCGCTTATATAGCGCCTTTTTTAACCTTAGCAAAATTATCAGGTTTTTACTACTTTTGAGACTGTAAGAAGACAGTTATATAAATCAATAAATATGGATCATTTTGGAATGATAATCTCTGGATTGATAATCTTATAGAATTGAGAAATGGTTGTTCCAGCCCTGGTTACACGTAGGATTATCTTAATCAACAAAAACTAGGCACTTCAGATTCATTGATGAAAAGCTGTAGCAGCTCCTCAATAGAAAATCCCAAAGTCTCCGTGTCATCCAGAGTTGCATGTGCTCTCTATGTCGAGTTTGCTCGCATTGAGAGAAACATTACACAAAGAGTAGACCATGGTGTGAACAAATGCTTTATTTACCTCTGCCATGTCACACACGACCTCACCACTTGCACAAGATACTGAATGACTGAAAACATAACTGTCTTTAAGTGCCATTAATGGTACGTGTCCACTGGCGTCCATGTGTCTAACAATTCTAGAGAGCTGCCACTTTGTGGCGTGTCTGATAACATGTGCAGCGAGTGTGTATTTTCTACGGTTACTTTCAATACACTGTCAATTCCTAGACAACCACTGGGCACCGTGATGATTCTGGTAGCAGCTGGACTGTTTTCTGGTTCCGGTCTCCATAAGAAGCTATGTCAAAAATACAGAAACGAGCAATCCAGAAGGAGAAAAACAATCCTTTAAAGTATAAGTTGGAGTAAAAACGAGTTCACACTTAACTTGTGCAGTTGTTGGCTTAGTTAACAACTTGAAGTAGTTAATGACGTGGCCATCGCTTCATGCCATCTATTTGGTAAACATTGATGGTTGAGGCACTGTCAATTGACGGTTATTGCGACTCTTAAATCTATCGGCACTATGGAGCCACATGTTTGTTCTTGTTTGGGCAATGTTTGCATGCTAAGCATCACACTATCTGCTAAATTCATACACCGATGCAAGTGGAAAACACAGGAGACCAGATAACAAAATGTGGCTTCTGCTAGCAAAGGGGGAACACATAAAGATGGATATATGCACGATTACAGTTGCAAAGATGCACATTTTTTCTGAATGCCCAACCTATATAAACGCTGTTGATTTATTACCCAGCCACAGCATTGCCACAATGAATGCATGCAGTCTTCATCTGAAGTCTGAATTAAACATAATGTCATTTAAGTACTGAATCAACCACAAACTTACATTACTATTGCCAGATTTTAAGCACTTTGAGCTTTTCACTTGTCATTTGCATAAAGCTAAGCGCTTCTTAACAATTTGATGCTCTTAACCACAGCATACGAATTTGCGTACTGTAAAAGTATGTACTATTTTTGATGAAGAACCGAATTCTTGATCATTAAAAGAGTTTGTTCTTTAGGCATGCATGCAAGTAGTATAAGAAACATACTTCATCCGGAAAAGGGGGCATTAACACACATTTTAGCACAGCCGCCCAACTCGTGATTGTCCACCATTTTTTATTTAGCTGTTTGACCGTAACGTCTCTGCAGCTCACGTGAGATTATGGAACTGTAAAGAGTTCAATGGATGGATGCAACGTTCTGAATGGCATACTACCATACGGCACTTACTACTTCTGCCATATCTGCCAGTAAGAGTAGTATGTTAGAGTAGTATGGTAAATAATGAGAGTAGTATGTTAGAGTAGTATGGTAAATAGTGAGAGTAGTATGTTAGAGTAGTATGGGAAATAATGAGAGTATTATGTTAGAGTAGTATGGTAAATATTGAGAGTAGTATGTTAGAGTAGTATGGTAAATATTGAGAGTAGTATTAGAGTAGTATGGTAAATAGTGAGAGTAGTATGTTAGAGTAGTATGGTAAATAGTGAGAGTATTATGTTAGAGTAGTATGCAAATAGTGAGAGTAGTCTGTTAAAGTAGTATGGTAAATAGTGAGAGTAGTATGTTAGAGTAGTATGGTAAATAGTGAGAGTAGTATGTTAGAGTAGTATGGTAAATAGTGAGAGTAGTATGTTAGAGTAGTATGGTAAATAGTGAGAGTAGTATGTTAGAGTAGTATGGTAAATAATGAGAGTAGTATGTTAAAGTAGTATGGTAAATAATGAGAGTAGTATGTTAGAGTAGTATGGCAAATAGTGAGAGTAGTATGATAAATAGTGAGAGTAGTATGTAAGAGTAGTATGGTAAATAGTAAGAGTAGTATGTTAGAGTAGTATGGTAAATAGTGAGAGTAGTATGATAAATAGTGAGAGTAGTATGTAAGAGTAGTATGGTAAATAGTGAGAGTAGTATGTAAGAGTAGTATGGTAAATAGTGAGAGTAGTATGTTAGAGTAGTATGGTAAAATAGTGAGAGTAGTATGTTAGAGTAGTATGGTAAATAGTGAGAGTAGTATGTTAGAGTAGTATGGCAAATAGTGAGAGTAGTATGTTAGAGTAGTATGGTAAATAGTGAGAGTAGTATGTTAGAGTAGTATGGTAAATAGTGAGAGTAGTATGTTAGAGTAGTATGGTAAATAGTGAGAGTAGTATGTTAGAGTAGTATGGTAAATAGTGAGAGTAGTATGTTAGAGTAGTATGGTAAATAATGAGAGTAGTATGTTAGAGTAGTATGGCAAATAGTGAGAGTAGTATGATAAATAGTGAGAGTAGTATGTAAGAGTAGTATGGTAAATAGTAAGAGTAGTATGTTAGAGTAGTATGGTAAATAGTGAGAGTAGTATGATAAATAGTGAGAGTAGTATGTAAGAGTAGTATGGTAAATAGTGAGAGTAGTATGTAAGAGTAGTATGGTAAATAGTGAGAGTAGTATGTTAGAGTAGTATGGAAAATTGTGAGAGTAGTATGTTAGAGTAGTATGGTAAATAGTGAGAGTAGTATGTTGAGTAGTATGGTAAATAGTGAGAGTAGTATGTTAGAGTAGTATGGCAAATAGTGAGAGTAGTATGTTAGAGTAGTATGGCAAATAGTGAGAGTAGTATGTTAGAGTAGTATGGCAAATAGTGAGAGTAGTATGTTAGAGTAGTATGGTAAATAGTGAGAGTAGTATGTTAGAGTAGTATGGTAAATAGTGAGAGTAGTATGTTAGAGTAGTATGGTAAATAGTGAGAGTAGTATGTTAGAGTAGTATGGTAAATAGTGAGAGTAGTATGATAAATAGTGAGAGTAGTATGTTAGAGTAGTATGGTAAATAGTGAGAGTAGTATGTAAGAGTAGTATGGTAAATAGTGAGAGTAGTATGGTAAAACGTGAGAGTAGTATGTTAATATGACATTCCAAACTTAGCAGAGCACTTCAGGATCTCTCCTGATATAGCATGTCATCTGAGTATTTCTCGCCTAGTGTTTTTTGAATGAGAATTCGGACACCGTATTCCATTGACACTGCTTTTGGCATACAATATAGGAGGGAAGTATGCATATTCCTCTTCTCCAATATTACTATACTATATCCTATAGTTTTCCTATATTATATCATACATATTTCTAAATTTCTCAACACTGACTCTGGTTTGCTGCTAATTCCACAATCCCTCGTGCAAGCATATCACTCAGTTCTCTTTGAGATTAATTGAAAATGACTGCTAAGCTCCGCTCAGCTTGTACCAGTGGACACGTACCGTATTAGAGAAAGAATCTGTGTTTGTTCACATGTTTTAAAAGGTAAAGCTGGCTACTATTTAAGCTATTCGTATCGCTACTGAAAATTATTTGGGTTTACTAAAATGCTTTTTTTTCTGCTCTAGAGGATACAAAGAGAAAATGTGTAGCACTACATTGACTAACGCAATTGCTGAATATATATTTTCTTTCAAAATACTTTATTATATGACAATTCAAACTTCAAACAATGATTATAATCTGTATCTACATGTCTACATATTTAGGAACAGTTTCTCCCTCAGAGTCCGTTTTGTTGTCATTGTCGCTTTCCGGGTCAAGGTACCTCAGAATTTTAAGCATTGTGTCATCATTTATGCCTGTGGCCGCTCCCTCATGCTCCACCGGTCTCTTTTCAGGAACGCTTTTATCAAAGTAGTCCTGGGCAGCACGTTCAAGCTTTCCATACATTGATAGTTCCTCGTCAATTGAGGGCATCAGACGCTCGCGCCTCGGTCCTTTCGCAAACATCTCCGAGGCCAAGTAATTGGCGAGTTCGTCTTCTTCGCCCACGGTGTCGTCATAATCATCCCTGCTCGTTTCTGGGAACACATACTCCGGGAGATCTCGTTCCTTCTCATAATAATGCAATGTTTTCGGTTGCATTGGTCTTTGCTGGAGTTTGTCGTTTTGCAGCGCTGCACTCGCCAGCTCAAGCATTTTCAAGATGTCTTGTGCAACGCTGTTGCTCTCCGATGTCTTGAGAGGTCGTCTGTGTGGTACTGCAGCAATCATGTCATCGTGAGTGGTGGTGTAGGTGCGTGGGGGTGTCCGTGACTCTAAAGGTATTCTGAAGAAATCTTTTGGCTTCTCGTTTTGAAAAAGGTCTAGGACTTCCTCCGGTGTGATTTGGAGCTTTTGCGAGATTCTGATTAGCTGAGAGAGAGACTGGGGAAATGTACTGTGCATGGGATTAATGTCGCTCTCGTCTTCATCCCTCTCCTCTTCTTCATTGGCATCTTTTTTCTCCACCTCCCTGTCACTTTCTTCCTGTTGTTCCCTCTTGTTTGTCTCTTCCCTTTTCTGTTCCTCCTGCTCTTTCTTTTCTAGAACTTTCAATAGATAGGAGTCCACAAGCTTTGCAATGTCTTCAGGGTCCTCTTGTTCTGTCTGAAACCAATCAGATTGGTTAGATCTTTTGACATCATCATCTTCCTCCTCCTGATCATCGTCCTCAAGGTTGCGAGTAAACCCGTGCCTCTCACGTTCTTCAGTCTCTAATTGTTCTTCTAGAGGTGCCAATTCATCTGTTCCCATGAAATCCTCCAAGGCCATTTTCCTCTGCCTGTACAAGTCATCATCATCGTCTTCATCGTCATCAGCAGTGTTGGCCTCAGCACTTTCCCGCTTGCTGTTGGCCTTGGAAGCAGCCTTGGAAGCAGACATTCCACTCAGTTCCTCAAACACCGATTGAAGGGTGGCTAGTTTCTGGGGTGTGTACTGTTCTTCTGCATTCTCATTGGTCCTTTTGAGCGGCTGTTCTTGGCCCGCATCCTCAAACATGAGTGAGTACTGCCTGTGTGGTCTCCGGCTGCCAGGATTGGCAAATGAGTTCCTCCCATAATTCTCTACAGAGGTGTCCACCTCTAATTGTTGTTTTGGTCTTGGAAGAGAGTGGATGGCATAGCGAGGGCGTGACCGTGATGAGGCATGCGTAATGACTTTCTGGGATGACTTTTGGGGGGACTGCTCTTCAGTCTCTTTCAGTGCTGTAAGCACCGCTTGGAGCCACTCTTGAGTATTGTCCTCCTTCTTGTCTTCCTCTTTCTCGTCCATGCCTCTATCCATTCCTGTGGAACTCCAGGCAGGGGATGCCAGTTGTAGCATTGAACGGATGCTCTCCATTTCATCTGATTCATGGTCTGCGGTGGTTGGCTGTTGATCATCGGCGAGGGGTTTGGGTGGGGTTCGCTGGCTAAGGCTTTGGATGTAGCGTAGAGCTCTGAGCATCTCTGCACTTGGAGAAGGGTGAAGTTGGGACATAGATCCATAGGAGGCGGGTTCACTCCCACTTAGGAGATACTCTCTTAATGTTGCCCCTTGAACTCCAAAAACGAAAGAGAGGAAAAAGGGAAGTAGAAGGAGGAGGGAGGGAAGGATGGACACCCATGTCACACAGCATCTAGATGGTGAAGGCATGATTTACCTGGAAAACAGAGACAGAGGGAGGGAAAGAGAGGGTGAGATGGAGTTAATCATGCATGCCCAAATGCACATGTATAGACCTTATTCACAGTAGCGCCATCTTTGATTTTTGACGGTAATGCAAATGGGCTGTGAGGGATAGACTTACTGTATCTCTTCGATGACATGCACAGAACAAAGCTGTATAAAGCTCCTAGATCCCATCTGATTTTCCACAATTCAATCGGTCTGGATTTTTTTTTTGTCTACTGAATGTGCTTGGAAAGATATTTTTTCCATGTTTTGTCAGTGGAACGACCCAAAAACACTTTACTTTACTTTTTTATTAGTTTTATTTTGTGTTGTTGTTGAATTGTCACACAGCTCTTTTTTCATACTAAAGTTCATATGGACAACGTTAGACGTTAAAGGGATATTCCAGGTTCTAGACAAGTTAAGCTCGATTGACAGCATTTGTGGCATAATGCTGATTACCACTAAAAATGTATATTTTTTGCAATTTCATCACACTATTTTGTAAGAGATTACCATCCTGGTCTCAAATTGGTTGTATAGAGGCAAAAACCTGAAGAACAGGGTTGATAACCTTGATATACGATAACTGCCTCTTGTGTGTGTGTGTGTGTGTGTGTGTGTGTGTGTAGAGAGAGAGAGAGAGAGAGAGAGAGAGAGTGTGTGTGTGTGTGTATGTGTTTGTGTATGTGTGTGTGTGTGTGTGTGTGTGTGTGTGTGTGTGTGAGAGAGAGAGAGAGAAAGAGAGAGAGGGTGTTAATACGCATGTTGTTTACGTTTTGTGGCTATACTTTTGAAACATTATTTTAACATTTACGGATTGGCCAGACTCACTGCCATTGTTAGTGTCTCACTCAGGGCTGGACTGGGAACAGAAATCGGCCCAGGATTTTACATAGCAACTGGCCCAAATGTTCACCGTTCTTTTCTGCATATCGCGGCACCGTTTTGTGGTCCGTTCTGCATAACGTGGCGGCTCATTTTAGTTTAACGCGGCCCATTCGGCCAGTTTCGTGGCTGACCAACCGGCCCGCTCGGTTCTCCCGATGGCCAGTCCACCCCTGATCGGGCCCCAAAATGTGTCGGCCCACCGGGAAAATGCCCGGTGTGCCAGATTACAGTCCAGCCCTGGCCTCACTGTAACCCTGTAGTTTATATTTTTGTGATAATCAATATTAGCCAGATGCTGTCAACTGAGCTTAACTTTGAACCTCTTCATTTATAGTGAAACATTAAGACGTTATTCGCTGATCTTCCCCTCTAAATGTCTACAATTGCATGATGTGTCTGTGCCCTACTTTTGAATCTGCATGCGACGTCAATGATATTTCAGAGCTTCAGTGGAGGTGAGGATTTTCAACCAAAATAACTTGCATTTCATGCTATCGTACAGCTTTATAAGTCTTCAAATATGGGGTGCCGTTTGTAAAGTGGCTCACGCTGAAAATAACAGCAACATTTTGTCACATTTAGCTTCAAACAATGTTTAAAAATCTGGTATGAATTTTTGACGGTCACTTTTTAGCACATTTACAACAATATTTGTTAACATAGAGATATTTTAAATAGTTAAATCTAAATATTAAATGCTACACTTAAATGTTAAATGTTAAATATAAATGTTAAATATAAATATAAATGCTAAATATAAATATAAATGTTAAATATAAATATAAATATAAATGTTATATCTAAATGTTAAATATAAATCTAAATGTTAAATATAAATATAAATATAAATGTTATATCTAAATATTAAATATAAATCTAAATGTTAAATCTAAATGTTAAATCTAAATGTTAAATATAAATGTTAAATATAAATATAAATATAAATGTTAAATTTAAATGTTAAATATAAATATAAATCTAAATGTTAAATCTAAATGTTAAATCTAAATGTTTCGTGTGAAACTACATATTTAGCTAATATGCAAATTTAAATGCCGGTAACCGGAAGTGCCAAAATAAAAGCTCGAGGAGGTCAGTGGGTAGTGTCAAATAACGAATAAAAAACATCTCATCAGGGGAAATGGACTCTTGGACATGGATTATCATGATAAAAACTAACTAAAATAATAAGCACGTTTGGAAATTTTGTATAGCCGCCAGGACGGCTCTGCCGATTCGTTTGACATCTTCACAGAGCGGCCATGACCGACAGTACCTTTCCTGGTCAGGGGCGGGTAGGGATTGGCTCTTGCTGGCCTTTATGCAAGCAAACATGACAGATCAGTCGAAGTGAGCCCCTCGTGGCTGGCTATAATGGCCACAGGTCATAAGTCCCTCATCTTTCATAAAAGTGACACTAAAACCTCAAAGTAGTCTACTGTTTACAGTTACAGTTTATCCAAACGTGCTTATTATTTTAGTTAGTTTTTATCATGATAATCCATGTCCAAGAGTCCATTTCCCTGATGAGATGTTTTTATTCGTTATTTGACACTACCCACTGAAACTCCTCGAGCTTTTATTTTTGGCACTTCCGGTTACCGGCATTTAAATTTGCATATTAGCTAAATATTTAGTTTCACACGAAACATTTAGATTTAACATTTAGATTTAACATTTAGATTTAACATTTAGATTTAACATTTAGATTTATATTTATATTTAACATTTAAATTTAACATTTATATTTATATTTAACATTTATATTTAACATTTAGATTTAACATTTAGATTTAACATTTAGATTTATATTTAATATTTAGATATAACATTTATATTTATATTTATATTTAACATTTAGATATAACATTTATATTTATATTTATATTTAACATTTATATTTATATTTAGCATTTATATTTATATTTAACATTTATATTTAACATTTAACATTTAAGTGTAGCATTTAATATTTAGATTTAACTATTTAAAATATCTCTATGTTAACAAATATTGTTGTAAATGTGCTAAAAAGTGACCGTCAAAAATTCATACCAGATTTTTAAACATTGTTTGAAGCTAAATGTGACAAAATGTTGCTGTTATTTTCAGCGTGAGCCACTTTACAAACGGCACCCCATATTCAAATATTGTGCTTAAGGCATATAAACTTCTGATGGTATATTTTCATGATTTGCTAACGTCTTTGGAGCTTGACAGCTGGCCACTATGAACTGTTCTTGTTTGGAAAAGAGCTCCTTTTGTGTTCCACAAAAAAAAAAGATTTATTCTTTATCTTTATGACTTATGGTT